>NW_015169861.1:93195-148695 GCF_001447785.1 Gekko japonicus | reverse complement strand
TGTACACTTAAGGAATCATGCATCGAGACAACTGTATGAAACAAGGACTGATAGTTTTGCGGTGCATTCCTAACCAGAGTTACACTCTCCTAAGTCACTAGCTCGGCTTATGACTACACTGTTAGATGCTTACAGGACTAAGACTCAAAATACTAGACACAACAAAAAACAGTCACTCCATTTATAGTTCATGCCAGAGTAGTGAAGCAGGGGACAATACAAGTATCCATATACAGGAGAAAGGAAACACAGGTCTTTAATAATCCACTATTATATCTTTTGAGAACTTCAGCTATTTGGAAGCCTCCTACTAAAACTGCAGTTATCTTGTTCTGACATGAAACATTGCAAGATCGCTCTGGGTAAATGAGCATTTCCTTCTTACAGACCCTTACTTGAAACCACAAGTAATATACTTCAGACATGGAAGAGCAATTTTGCCACGGACTCCCCAGGACACCTGTGGGTACTCAGAATTTCCCCACAGCTAACCACGTAACTAATTTGTTTTACAAATGCAAAAGTGTTGGTTTGTTTTTTGTTTTTTTCCATTCAGGCTGTCAATAGTGCCACAAGAGTACACGTGGACAGGAGGTTCCAGTAAAACTCAGTGGGCACAACTGAGTTATCTGAAAGGCAGCACTGCATAGTGTTAAAGATATTAAACATTCAATATGTGATCCCTAACCTGGATAGCCCAGGCAAGCCCAGTCCTGTCAAATATTAGAAGGAGAGTAGGGTGGGCCTTGATTAGTATTTGAGCGTCTCTTGCCTTGAATACCCTATGGGGTCACCATAAGTCAGATGCAAACTTGATAGCAAAAAAAGGGGGGGTCCAGAGTGCACTGATCTACATAAACTGATTCAGCCCAGTCCTTCACGTATTTTTACTCAGAAGTCCTACTGAGTACAGTGGTACTTTCCCCCTTGTATGAAAGAATAGGATTGCTCATCAGCAACCTAGCACACAGTGATGCCCCTGCTCATGACACAGAAATCCCCCGTATCACCACCATCCTACTCTAGAGTCCTACTCTACCCAGAATAAATTTGAGTATTAAATTATGCAAAATGTTAGGCCCCTTGGATTTCCGAATATATGTAACCCAGCTACGCCATAAGAACTTTAATTCAACAGAACAAAGTACATACACTCAATCTGAGGAATAAACTCCACTAAACACTGTGGGACTTACATCTGTATAAACATGTTTAGGACCACACTGTAAATCTTTCCTGAATTTTAAGATAGATTTCCAGGGAACTTAAGAACAATGGAAGTATTCCTCTGAAATGTATGACAGTTAACCAGCAAATAAGAAATTTGCTGTAGAAATTACTGTAGACAATTTGAACTATCAGGCACCAAGTTAACAACACATTTAACCTATTTTAATACAATCAAAAATTAAAGGTACAAAACCTGTTCTAAAAAAGGATGCTGTTGTTTATTCTACTAGAAAGAGAAAGGAAGCTACTAAATTCATGGGGAAAGATGAGACACAGAGTAAAAGTATACACGGATATAGATGGGACTTCCACATAGCAATGATTGCAGCTGCGGCTGTTAATTAAGCACAGCAGCAACAGAGCTTCCACACATTGAGTTTCCCTGCATTTACTCTGCCGTAGTCCCCCACAGTAGCCATGCCTCCCTCCCCACCAGATGGTTTTGGGGCAGGGTTGCCTAGACCGACCATGGGCCATATGACCCTGATCCAAACCAAATATCATAACAAATCACTTGGCTTGCTGTTACCATGAATCTACAGTAAAACAAAATTGCACTTACCTGTAACTATTATTCATCAAGTATCTTCTGCACAGGCACACATGGGTACTGCGCATGAGCAGGCCTGCTATAAGGAAGCTATGTATCCTGACAGAGAACCCAAAGCCTGGATAACACACCTGCCATTGGAGAGGTTTTTACAACTAAAAGCCTCCAGGGGGCGCTGCGCACCGGAGCCAGAAACTTCTTCCCATCCAGGGACCACATGCTCCCACACAGCAGCACCCCCACCCTCATTACTTCTAGCGCCATCGAAGCCAGAGCCCACAGTGGGGCAGGAGAAAGGGTATGTGTGCCTGTACAGAAGATACTCGATGGACAATAGTTGCGTATAAGTGCAACTTTGTTTTCATCATCAATCTTCAGTGCAGTCCCACATGGGGATTCTAGCAAGCTACTCACCAAGCGGTTGGGCATGCTCTGCTCACTTGAACAGTGACTGAAGTACTGCCTTTCCCATTTGAGCTTCTCGCCTCGCTTGCAGAACCAAAGCATAGTGGTGTACAAATGTGTCTGCTGACAACCAAGTAGCAGCTCAGCAGATCTCCGTCAACAGTACTCCATCGAAGAAAGCTGCCAAACAAGCTATAGCTCTAGTAGAATGGGCGTGAATGTTTAGCAGGCAGAGCAACCTGGCCAGGAAACACAGGTCTTTAATAATCCACTATTATATCTTTTGAGAACTTCAGCTATTTGGAAGCCTCCTACTAAAACTGCAGTTATCTTGTTCTGACATGAAACATTGCAAGATCGCTCTGGGTAAATGAGCATTTCCTTCTTACAGACCCTTACTTGAAACCACAAGTAATATACTTCAGACATGGAAGAGCAATTTTGCCACGGACTCCCCAGGACACCTGTGGGTACTCAGAATTTCCCCACAGCTAACCACGTAACTAATTTGTTTTACAAATGCAAAAGTGTTGGTTTGTTTTTTGTTTTTTTCCATTCAGGCTGTCAATAGTGCCACAAGAGTACACGTGGACAGGAGGTTCCAGTAAAACTCAGTGGGCACAACTGAGTTATCTGAAAGGCAGCACTGCATAGTGTTAAAGATATTAAACATTCAATATGTGATCCCTAACCTGGATAGCCCAGGCAAGCCCAGTCCTGTCAAATATTAGAAGGAGAGTAGGGTGGGCCTTGATTAGTATTTGAGCGTCTCTTGCCTTGAATACCCTATGGGGTCACCATAAGTCAGATGCAAACTTGATAGCAAAAAAAGGGGGGGTCCAGAGTGCACTGATCTACATAAACTGATTCAGCCCAGTCCTTCACGTATTTTTACTCAGAAGTCCTACTGAGTACAGTGGTACTTTCCCCCTTGTATGAAAGAATAGGATTGCTCATCAGCAACCTAGCACACAGTGATGCCCCTGCTCATGACACAGAAATCCCCCGTATCACCACCATCCTACTCTAGAGTCCTACTCTACCCAGAATAAATTTGAGTATTAAATTATGCAAAATGTTAGGCCCCTTGGATTTCCGAATATATGTAACCCAGCTACGCCATAAGAACTTTAATTCAACAGAACAAAGTACATACACTCAATCTGAGGAATAAACTCCACTAAACACTGTGGGACTTACATCTGTATAAACATGTTTAGGACCACACCGTAAATCTTTCCTGAATTTTAAGATAGATTTCCAGGGAACTTAAGAACAATGGAAGTATTCCTCTGAAATGTATGACAGTTAACCAGCAAATAAGAAATTTGCTGTAGAAATTACTGTAGACAATTTGAACTATCAGGCACCAAGTTAACAACACATTTAACCTATTTTAATACAATCAAAAATTAAAGGTACAAAACCTGTTCTAAAAAAGGATGCTGTTGTTTATTCTACTAGAAAGAGAAAGGAAGCTACTAAATTCATGGGGAAAGATGAGACACAGAGTAAAAATATACACGGATATAGATGGGACTTCCACATAGCAATGATTGCAGCTGCGGGTGTTAATTAAGCACAGCAGCAACAGAGCTTCCACACATTGAGTTTCCCTGCATTTACTCTGCCGTAGTCCCCCACAGTAGCCATGCCTCCCTCCCCACCAGATGGTTTTGGGGCAGGGTTGCCTAGACCGACCATGGGCCATATGACCCTGATCCAAACCAAATATCATAACAAATCACTTGGCCTGCTGTTACCATGAATCTACAGTAAAACAAAATTGCACTTACCTGTAACTATTATTCATCAAGTATCTTCTGCATAGGCACACATGGGTACTGCGCATGAGCAGGCCTGCTATAAGGAAGCTATGTATCCTGACAGAGAACCCAAAGCCTGGATAACACACCTGCCATTGGAGAGGTTTTTACAACTAAAAGCCTCCAGGGGGCGCTGCGCACCGGAGCCAGAAACTTCTTCCCATCCAGGGACCACATGCTCCCACACAGCAGCACCCCCACCCTCATTACTTCTAGCGCCATCGAAGCCAGAGCCCACAGTGGGGCAGGAGAAAGGGTATGTGTGCCTGTACAGAAGATACTCGATGGACAATAGTTGCGTATAAGTGCAACTTTGTTTTCATCATCAATCTTCAGTGCAGTCCCACATGGGGATTCTAGCAAGCTACTCACCAAGCGGTTGGGCATGCTCTGCTCACTTGAACAGTGACTGAAGTACTGCCTTTCCCATTTGAGCTTCTCGCCTCGCTTGCAGAACCAAAGCATAGTGGTGTACAAATGTGTCTGCTGACAACCAAGTAGCAGCTCAGCAGATCTCCGTCAACAGTACTCCATCGAAGAAAGCTGCCAAACAAGCTATAGCTCTAGTAGAATGGGCGTGAATGTTTAGCAGGCAGAGCAACCTGGCCAGACCATAGCATTCCCTAATGGCTGAAACAATCCACCAGGACAAAGTTTGAGATGATGCCCTCTCTCCTCCATTAGGACCAACAAAACATATAAACAGTGCTCTATCCCTGCAGAACTCCAGGGTTCTTTAATTGCAAAACTGAAGGAATGGAAACCATGCAGAACCTAGATATGTGAAGAAAAATGTCTGAGGTCCAGAATGGGCCTAATCCCCCATTTTTCTTATCAACCAGGAACATTCGGGAGAAAAAAACCTCAGGTGCCTGGGACTCAGACACATCCCCTATTGCACCCTTGTCAACTAGAGTGATTAAAGTCTGGGACAGGTCTGGTGCTGCCTGGCTACATACCCCCAGGGGCAAGGAACATGGAGTAACTGACAAACTCTAACCTATAACCTGGTCTAACTATGGATAAAACCCACTCGCCGGAAGTAATAGCCTCCCAGGCAGTGTAAAACTGAGCTAGCCTGTCTCCAAACTTAACAGGAGCACAAACCACTTCTAGGCAGAAGGAAGATTTTTGGGATGGGGCTGCCTCTCTAGGAGGGGGTGGTTGGTGTGTCGACCTGGGTCAGCTGGAATCCTTAGGCCTATGATAATCCTGTTGTGGGGCAAATGGCTTAGAGGTAGGATACTGGGGCCCCGAAGGGTTAGCGTAGCAGTAATCCCTCTGGTAAGGGTATCGTAATAGCCTCCCAGGCAGTGTAAAACTGAGCTAGCCTGTCTCCAAACTTAACAGGAGCACAAACCACTTCTAGGCAGAAGGAAGATTTTTGGGATGGGGCTGCCTCTCTAGGAGGTGGGGTTGGTGTGTCGACCTGGGTCGGCTGAAATCCTTATGCCTATGATAATCCTATTGTGGGGCAAATTGCTTAGAGGTAGGATACTGGGGCCCCAAGGGTTAGCGTAGCGGTAATCCCTCTGGTAAGGGTATCTGGGCTGCCGTACAAATGGCCTCTGCTTGAATTGGGATGGGCCCAGTTGTGACACCCCCAATGACTTAGCCATCTGATTGTTTTTCTTTATCAGGGACAGTGTCTCATCAGTTCTGATAGAGAAGACTGATGAACCCACAAAAGGTAAGTCCTCAATCATGTGCATGGTCTCTACAGGCAACGTTTTTGATCTTAACCGAGCATGATGTCTGAGTATGATAGAACTTGCCATGGCGCATGCCGCAGAATCCGTGGAATGCCAACCTGCATTAATCTGCTACTTCAAGAGTTTGATAGCCTTGGTATACAGGACCTTAGCAAGGGGCCACTTGTCCTTGGGCAGAAGCTCCTAGAATATAATTTCCATCCCAGGACATCCAACTTCCATCCCTCTGTATCTGTGGGAGTGGAATGGTAAGCCTGATGGCCTTTAGCTTGCATTTCCTCCATCACCAGTGAAGACAGTACCAGATAAGTTATTAAACAGTCAAAACGCTCCTTCTTGATTTTGTAAAAATGTTCCACTCTTCAAGACATGGTTTGAAGGGATGCAGGCTTTTGCCACAGTTCTTGTGTAAGGTCCTCAAGACCCTCTAACACAGGGAATGCAATAATACCAAGGGACTCCGAATACAGGCGACTCAATACCTTGTCCTTTGGTTTGTAGGCTATATGGATCATCTGTTCCCCATACATACAGAGGTCTTCTGTAGGAGAGCCGGAGAGGGTTTTGCCCACCCTCTAGCCCAGACTCAGATCCGATGTAGTATTGGATCTGTTGGATTCAATGGAAGCATCCTCTCCCCTCACAGCAGGTATAGGAGAACAAAGTCTACATGAAACTGTTGCTGAAGGCAGATACAAGGAAGCACGATGAGGGTAGGGATATAAATTCGTCTTGCTGGGATGAGCAAAGCTGTCACCCCACTCTTCCAGATAACCTGGATACATTATGTATGGGTGCGAGAGCCATCACATAGGCGGCTGAGGCTGAGACCATGGAACCGTTGCCATTTGCTCTGGTTCGGAGTCACATGGGACTTGACCCATCAGTAAGCTCACTTCTGCTTCCCCATCTGTGCTCCCTTTCATTGTGGAGATATGAGGGCAAATGGGAAAGTCCACAGCATAAAGAGCTACAGAGAATGGCAATAATGTTGGTGGGATCAGGAAAGATCTGGACTTTCCCATCCACCACCAGCTTTGCTGCCTTCTTTCAAAAAAAGATAATAAAGCAGGTTTATTAAAGATCACAGAAAAGTCTCAGAAAAGGGGGAGGGAGTATGAAAGCACCAGGATGCTGAAAGTAAGTGGGGAAAATCCTGCTTTGCATTAGCATCCAAGCTAGTCCAAATACCCAGTGTGGCAGCAACTAAAATTACCAAAAAATAGATTAGTGGGAAGATGAATAAGAGTCTCGCAAAAGATGTTAAGAAACTGAGAGGGTGAGCTAAGAAAGAACGGATCTGTCACTCTGTAATTATAATTTCTGGAGCAACTTTTGAGGAATTGTCAGCACAAAGAACGGATGTGGAACTTATTGCAAACACATGCAGTAAAAGCAGAACCATTCTGATCAGAGAAGGGATCTTATTTGCCTATTCCTAACGAGGCCATTGGTCCAACTATCTTAGTACCATTTAATGTTGTTGACAGTCCTTCTCCAAAGTCTCGAAGCAGAGGGCTTTCCTGGTCTTGCTACACAAGATCCTTCTGAATCCAGGACCTGGGGTAAAGCAAGTACTCTGCCACTGAGCCACAGCCCTCCCCTAAAGAACCTCTCAGAAAGAATCCCTTTGCTCAAGAAAAATGGGATTCAGCTACTGACAAAGAAAGGTGATTATTAACCCTTCCATGTGCAAAACAACCGCATATTTAAGAGTCTGACGAGAAAATACAGAGCAATCCCATGACACTGAATTGCTCTATTAGAACATATGAGAGAGGTCTATGTCAACAGCCCGTTCTGCCTGTGCTTTCCTCCCCACTCCCATCAGCATGTCAAAAAGTTTCACCTCATATTATCAGGTATGCACATACACACAATTATATGATGATATGAGGTATGCACATATACACAAGGACTGGCAAAAATCCAAATATCGTTGACCGAACAAGCACAAAGCAGTCCCCACCAACCATACATCACACCTTTGCAAACAGCCCAAAACTGCAGGTTTACTTATATGGTTGCCAACAAGTCTGGAGAAGAGTGCCCTGTCCCTTTAACAGAGGGATAATAGGATATTATTTACATCCAAGCCGGTAAAAGCTTCAACTGCCCATTTTCCACACATCAATCCCCTATTAAATGGAAAGGCCTTGTAGCAGACCTATTTACTGAACCCTGCTGGGCCATCTTACACGGCTAGTAGCCTGCTTGGCTTGGTGAACCACAAGCTGTGCAGGCCTGATCTGGAGTTCTCTCGTTACAAAAGGCTGTGAAATAACCCACAAAGTCTGAAGGGGGGGGGGACAACAACAGATAAGACAGCCAGTTAAGACGCAGTATTCCCCCCCCCCCCCCACCCTCAACACTTCCAAGTTACATATCACAAAAGGCTGCAATTGCCACTAGTTTCAACATACGGAATTTCTCCATCTGGCTACAAACATTCTCTCCCCTCTCCCTCCCTCGAATCAAGCCTGGAGTTACTTCTAAGAGGCAGATTTCCAGAATTAGTTTTTGAGACTGAGTGGGTGTGAGAAAATTGTGTCTGGTGTAATCAGAACTGTTTCTTGGACAGGAACGAGCAGCTTCAAGCAGTAATTATCCATATTTTGTTTTCACTTATTAATAATCTTTAATTAAAACGACACTGATGAGGTTGGAAAGAAAGGCACCTAGCCCTTCACCAACCAGTGCGGCATAACAGTCAGAGTACTGGACTTCATCTGGTAGATCCAGGTTCGAACGCCATTCTGCCAGAAAGCTCACAGGGTGATCTTACCCCCAAGTCACTCTGTCTCCAGCTAACCAATCTCCTTAGGGTTGTTGGTGAAGATAAAATGAGGAAGTGATAATGTTGTACACCAACCTGAGCTCGCTGGAGGAATGGCAGGATAAGAATATACCACTCAGATAAATATTTGCGTATCTCCATGTGTGCCTCTGCCTTCCTCCCAGGAAAGATAGCTATCCAGAGGGGAAAAGGATTTTCATATAAAAGCTACAGAAACGCCAGCTACTTGGCCTTGGTAATATTCCACCCACCCACTCTTTTAGAGTAAGCAGTGATCACTCCCCACCCTTCTTTCTTCTGGCCTTAAAGGAAAGGTGAGTGCTAGAGGCTAGAAGAGCCCGCATCAGAGCTGAGCCAGGTGGACTGGGACAGTCACAACCGAGACACTGTGTGTACCCCAGATCTGGTAGAGAGAAATTTGAGCATGTACCAGCACCCAGGCTCACAGCACAAAACCAAGCTATCGGGACAATGTTGACCCCAGTGTTGTAGCTGGATGAGGCAAGCCAGGTCCAGGTGCCAGCACCCACGAGTGAAGAGGGGCTAAGCTTTCAACACAGGATCAAGCAACCAGTGGGTCTGAGAGGGCCAGACTCCAGGCTGAGCTGAAAGAATGGAAGGCTCACCTGGAAAGACAGCAGAAGGAGGCTGCTGGTCTGCCTGCAGATTCAGGAGAGAGAGTGTGCTACCTGATGAAGTTAGAGAAGGTTGGTACTAATTTCAATAGGGGCTGCCTTCTACTTGGCTCATCTGCAAAGAGAGACAGACCAGAAAGACCCCTTGTACACAGCAAGGGTGGACATCCAAGTTTTCCTTCAGAACTCTTGAGCAGGTTTGTGTTGATTATGAGATCCCACCAGAGTGGTGAATGGACAAATTGAAGCCACAACTAGGTAGGGTCCTGACTTGTGTGTCTGGACACATAGAAGGCAAGGACAGAACTGAATAGACACAGTTTAAGCAGAATCTGTGACATGGGTCGATTCTTCCAAAGATGGGACTCAGAAGCAATTTAGAGACACTACGTAAGAGAACAGATAATCCTACACCCAGCTAATATATATCTGTGGCTTGAAGTGGCAGAGGAAAAGTCGTCAACTGACATAAAAGCTCTAGCGCACACAGATGGGTTCTTGACAGTTGTGTATCTGGGTGTTCTTTTCACTCCCAACACTAGCTTAAATGGATAAAAGAATTTTGCAAATAGTCAAGGAGCCAGAACCAAATCATCCCTTTTAAATGGATGTCCATACCCCAGAAGAAACAAACATACACAGGGGTCATTTCATAGAAAAAGAGGTGCAGGAGCTCATTAGCATAACTCATTAGCATAACTCGTTTGCATATGCCACACCCCCTGACATTACCAGAAGTATGTCAGAAGGCAACACCCACCGCTCAGGCTCCACTGGACTGTTTTGGATTGCTAGCTATTGGGGGGGGGGGACGTGCAGATCTGCCCTCACAGAGGAGGGAGAGCTTGTACCTGAATAAAACTTGGTCTTAAAGGTGCCACTGGATGTTTTGGACTGGGGGGCCGGGGGGAGCTCTTGCAACTTACCTGGCTGCTTCTTGCTCTGACTGAGGGCTGCTGGGAGCAGGGGGTGGGGCTTGTTGCATGTGCCCGCCCCCTGGGCACTTTACTGCCGGAGCTCTGCTCTTGTGCGCTCCTGCAAGAAATGACCCCTGAACATACATATGCCTAGAAGATACAGCGTTGATTTACTGGAGGAATATGGGGGTCTAGAACAGACTCATACTGACTTATAAGTTGCAGAGTGACTATACTGCACAGGCCTTTATGAAACTCTTTTTCTTAGAAAACTGCTTGTAAACACAACTATAGCCAATCAATTCATACATTTAAAAAAAAACAGTGAAAAGACAGAATAAAAAGTAACAATCCCTAAAGAATTTAGTGGCAACGGTGGCATAGGCAGGTCCTCGGACTTGCCTTCAAGCAGTGGCAAAGGCCAATCCTACTGCCAGTCGCATTTTTATTCCACCCTCCCTCCAAAGACCCTGGGATGGTATACATGGTTCTTTTCTCCACTATGCTCTCACAGCAATATTAGAGTGAGAGACAGTGACTGGCGCAAGGTCAGTCTGCTGACTTTATTGCCATGGGTGAGATGTGAGCCCAGATGTCACCAATCATAGTCCAGCACTCTAATCATTATACCATACTGGCTCTCTCTGTTCAAATGGATTTAGGTCTCTGGATAGGAAACACAGAGCTCCTGTTTGGTGTGTGCTGGACAGCTGTATCCTGTCGTGCTGCTCAGCAGGCATAACATCACAGAGACCTGCCAGGAATCCTTGAAATATGGGGAAGCCCCTCTCAGAAATGGAGCCCAAACAAATGTCCCATCAGCAGGAGGCAGTGCAGGACTTTGGCAGCAACGGCCTAGAAGAAAATGGCACATAAATGTCAGTATCAGTAGAGCTATCACTAGGGATTCAGGCTTATATGCACCTGATGGGAAAACTGAATCAGATCAAAATCCCAGAATCTTTGGAAGAGCCAATTAAGCAAAAGCCATTACTATTTTAGAGTCAGTGTGGCAAGTGCTTCAATTAAAATTAAAATCCAATTTACAGCCAAGAATGTGCTAATAATGTTGTTTTCTCTCTGGACTGAAGTCGGGAATATTGTTTGGCACTGGTTTTGGCATAGTGAGAAGTATCCATTTTAACAAGCTTTCTGGAAACACGGATACACTGAACTGATTGCTAAGCTTTATTGAAGTTCAGTTTCTCCCTTTGTTCTGATCAACAACTGAGGGGAGTGGTCTTGCTGGTGGGAGGGACAGAGTAGGCTAATTCACCCAATTAACTCTGAACCTCTAAAAAGAATTTAAGAAAACAACAATAATCAGAGCCTTTGTAACTCATATTGGAAAGAGGCCTTTATAGTACTCAAAGGTCAGAATGGGACTGGGGCCATGAACTGTTTGATAACTTTTTGTCAGCCATCCATGATGACAAACACCAGTTCTTCGCAGATAGTTATGCATCATAAGCAACACCCCAAAAAATTCAGGAATTTGTCTGTACTTCCACAGACAGCAAAACTGAAAATTTAAATCTCAGACCGACCATGAATTAAGTCACCATGTTCTTTACTGCTAGCATGCTTTTGTATAGAATACAGAAATGATGCAACTTTTCACTCCCACTGAGTATTTAGACGAGTCTGTCTCAGATGGTCAAGGAAGAGAGGCCAATCACTGACCAATGACTACAGGGGAAGAGCTATTCAGGGACTGGATCAAAGTGGCAGCACAGATAACTGAGATAAAGCAAAGCTAAGATGCTGAAAAAATAGTTCTTACAGAGCAGCTTCAAGAAATGGAGGCTGTACAAAACAGAGAAGGAGATCAAGCTGGGATGAGAAAGGAGAGAAGGGAGCAAACACTGCAGAAAGGTTTAAAAGTAAAGACTAGAAGTCCTGAGTTGCTTAAGTCAGCAGCACTCCTAAACAGGTCTATGCGTAATCTTACTCAGGTCTATTCAATCAGGGTTACTCCCTGGAAAACAGTTTTAGGATTGCACTGTAAAACAGTGATAGGGAGTTCCAGTGCAATGAAAGGTCTGTTCAGCAGTTTGCAAGTGTGTTTTAGGTTCGTAACAACCTCCTCCCCTCTCCCATCCAAAGTCTCTGCTCCGGACCTAGGTTTTGCTCTCATTTGCGTCATATCCTTGGACATCTTATAGTAACTTCAGATCACTCGCAGACAATTTTCTCAAGGGTACAAGGGGCTAAAATCAGGTTAAACTTTAAGCCATTACACTAGATAAACAAAACTGTTGGTCTCAGATTTTGTTATAGTTTCTCCCAAGTCTTGAAACAGGCTTAACTAGGCACAATGCAGGAAACCCATGACCAGGACATTCAACATTTTGTTTTTCACTTTAAAGTAAGCATTTTGTGAAACTATTAATCTGAACAAGACCACAGTAGTAGGAAAGGGGTGTTTAACCCTTTGTTCCTGTGCCACTTACCAATTCACAATCACCCACACATAATAGGGTGTGTGTGTGTCCCTAAACCTGACTTTTACAAAATTAAAAATAAGGCGAGTAAAATGTACACCCTAGTTCTCCCAATCACAGTCTAAATCACTGGTTCGTAACAGCAAAACATCAACTCAAATATCCTGTACCATTGTTAAAAACACACAGAGCATAACCACACAGGTCCAAAATTCTCTTGGCCTTATTTCAAGCCAAGGGATAACCCACGAAGTACATACTGTATCGACAACTGTTAAGAAGGTACAGCAAAGCTGTTAAAAGAGAGCTAGTGTTCTGCAGCAGTTCAGAGTTCTGGAATGTGATCTGGGAGAAGATCCTGGTTCAAACCCCACTCTCTGCTAGGGCCAGTCATTCTCACACACCCTAACCTACTGCGCAGACTTGTGAGGATAAAACGGAGGAAGGGAGAATCGTGCATGCCGTCTTGGGCTCCGTGGAGAAAGGGCAGGATAAAAAAATGCACTAGACAGAAGAGTGACTGGATTATTAGCTAAAATGGAACAAAAAATGACAAGGTGGGAGGAGAGATATTTAAAAGAATGTAACAGTTAAGGCTTCTTGGAATCCCCCTCCCAAACAAACAGACTACTAATAAGATACTTTACGGAGTAGTATTTCAACAGTTAGAGCTAAAGAAAGAACAATTCCTAGTCCGTGGAAAACAGAACAGTTTCACGGTATGCATATTTCAGTTGGTTCTGCACAGATGTAAGACCTAATGTGTTTCCTTGATCATCCTTATTTACTTATGATAAAGCATTTTACCAAGCAATGTCACATTCTGTTTCTTCAAGATTTAAACGAGTTCACACAAGACCGTTGCGTATGTTTTAAGTGCAAGTATACAGCAGGAAGATGTCTGAAAGTCACTTACAGTACAGTCTTAAGCACAGCTACACCCTTCTAAGCCCACTGACTTCAATGAACTGAAAAGGGCGTGTAACTTTGCTTAGGACTGAACTGTTAGTCAGAAAGGATAGCCCTTGCGTAACCTTTGCTTATACTTCTTCAAAAGCAGCAGACGTAAAAGCAATCCTCTTCCTCCTCAGTATCCCCCATTATTGCTCAACTACATCCAGCTACCCAGAACATTACTCATATTCTCTGATTCCATACCTGGCTAGTACCCATGGGGGAGGGATGCTGTTTTACATAACAGGGATATGAGCATACGCTTAATCATGGTACCAGCAACGTACATCTTTAAACACTAATGTTGTCCTTCTGTGTGTGACCTTCCTGTTCAGAGTCACCATAAAACGTCTCTGCAAGTTACAACAGATCGACATTTCATGTGTGCTCAGACACCAATACGTGTGTATGAAGAACAAAAGCCATTTCCTTTTAGGGCAACATGAACATGGAAAGAAGGAAGGAAGGAAGGAAAGCTCGAAAGACACATTAAAACGGTTCTGTTTCATTTCTTTTATTTCCACTGGATTGCCAAGGGGATGTTTTCCCCAACTTTTGGTGCTGTTTTTCAACAAATAAGGCTATTAAAATAAGCACAGCATCAGGCTTCAGATAGGCTTCACATACATAAAAACAGGTCTAGTCAGATGATACTTTTACTCCCCCCCCCCAAACGCTATTGGGGAGACCAACAGTATTCTATGCAGAGTGACTCCAGTTTAAGCCTACTGGTTTCTATGGACTTAGAAGGATGTAACTCTGCTTAGAATGGTCCTGTAAGATCCCAAGCTCACACAGTCATACCTGCAGTCCTATAGGAAGAAGACGCCAAATGAGACCAAGGAGACACCATTCTCAGTGTCCTCCTCTCCATATCCCCAGTGGCAAAGGACTGAGTGAACAAGTCCAGTGCACACTCAATCAGTTCAGTGGAAGAAGAGGTGCTTGACCTGAAAACTATTTTAATAATGATGATACTTAAACCTCATTACAAAAGAAAAGGTTGGTACAAACAGGACTACACGCACAACGTAATGAAATTCTCCATAAAGGAGAACCAATTTCTGTTTTTTCAGATTAATCACAAGGTATGTCTTTGAAACGGAGATGAGCACCGCAACCCTAGAGTCGGACTCGACTGGCTTTTGAGCAAGGGAACCTTTACCTTTTTATGTCTTTTTCACGATTCATTCCAACTATGACATTTGGGTTTCTGATGGAGAGCAAGGAAGGTACAGGCCAGCCACAAAAGCATCACAACCTACTCAATGGAGCTGTGCCCAGTCTAGCTCTGTGCCCAGTCTAGCTCTGGTCTCTTCTGACTACTTACACCAGGCATGTCCAACTTCGAACAGGTAGTGATCTATTTTTTCCGGCCAAAAGTGCCAGTGATCTACCACCATGAAAATAAAGTTTCAATCAATCAATCTAATTTATTGCGGCAGGAGCCAGTAAAACAGTACAATTCTGATATAAAAGGGATTAAAAGAGTAATAACATGGGAATAATATAAAAACATTAACAGGAGAGAGTTAATAAAATTAGTAAAGTAAAATAGTGTTAATAAGAGAATCATACAATTTTTTCAGCTAAAATAAGTTTACGTTTCCTAATAGCTAAGCAACAAAATTTTGCCACAGCATAAGTCACTGAGCTCTGAACGTCTTCTAAGAGGAATTTACGAAGGACTTCTGGCCTAAAGTCAAGATAAGACTGCAAAGGGATAAATCTAGACAGATTTCTTCCACCTGAGTCAGATTGAGGTGACGAGAGAGGAGGTCCTAAAACTGATAGACAACTTAAAAACTGAAAAATCACCAGGCCCAGATGGCATACATCAGAGAGTTCTGAAAGAACTCAAATGTGAACTTGTAGATCTCCTGACAAAGATATGTAATCTTTCCTTAAAATCTGCCTCCATTCCTGAGGATTGGAAGGTAGCTAATGTCACTCCCATCTTTAAAAAGGGTTCCAGAGGAGATCCGGGAAATTACAGGCCAGTCAGTCTGACGTCGATACCGGGTAAATTGGTGGAAACCATTATTAAGGAAAGAATTAGTAGGCACATAGATGAACAAAACCTATTGAGGCAGACTCAACATGGGTTCTGTAAGGGAAGATCTTGTCTCACTAACCTGTTAGTGTTCTTTGAGGGGGTGAACAAACATGTGGACAAGGGGGATCCAATAGATATTATTTACCTTGACTTCCAGAAAGCTTTTGATAAAGTTCCTCATCAAAGGCTCCTAAGTAAGCTCAAAAATCATGGGATAGAAGGACAAGTCCTTTTATGGATCAAAAACTGGCTAGTTCATAGAAAACAGAGAGTGAGTGTAGGTGGGAAATTTTCTCAGTGGAGGGTGGTAAGCAGTGGGGTACCACAGGGATCAGTACTTGGTCCACTGCTTTTTAACTTGTTCATTAATGATTTGGAGATGGGAGTAAGCAGTGAAGTGGCTAAATTTGCGGATGATACAAAGTTGTTCAAGGTGGTGAAAACCAGTGAGGATTGTGAGGCACTCCAAAGGGATCTGTCAAGGATGGGCGAGTGGGCGTCAACATGGCAAATGGGGTTCAATGTGGCCAAGTGCAAGGTGATGCACATTGGAGCCAAAAATCCTAAATATAAATACACATTGATGGGGTCTGAACTGGCAGAGACTGAGCAAGAGAGAGATCTTGGAGTTGTAGTGGATAACTCACTGAAAATGTCGAGACAGTGTGTGACTGCAATAAAGAAGGCCAATGCTATGCTGGGGATTATTAGGAAGGGTATTGAAAACAGATCAGCCAATATAATAATGCCCCTATATAAATCAATGGTGAGACCTCATTTGGAATACTGTGTGCAGTTCTGGGCACCACACCTTAAAAAGGATATTATAGCTTTGGAAAAAGTGCAGAAAAGGGCAACTCGAATGATAAAAGGGTTGGAACACTTTCCCTATGAGGAAAGGTTAAAGCGCTTAGGGCTCTTTAGCTTGGAGAAAAGACGACTGAGGGGTGACATGATCGAGGTTTATAAGATTATGCATGGGAAAGAGCAGGTAAAGAAAGAGGTACTTTTCTCCCTTTCTCACAATACAAGAACTCGTGGGCACTCCATGAAACTGCAGAGCGGTCGGGTTAGAACGGATAAAAGGAAGTACTTCTTCACCCAAAGAGTGATTAACACATGGAATTCACTGCCACAGGAAGTGGTGGGTGCTACAAGCATGGACGGCTTCAAAAGGGAATTAGATAAGCATATGGAGCAGAGGTCCATCAGTGGCTATTAGCCACAAGGTATAGCTAGGGGCTCTGGGGCAAGTGATGCTCTGTCTTCTTGGTGCTTGGGGGGGGGGTCAACAGTGGGAGGGCTTCTAATGTCCTGGCCCCACTGCTGGACCTCCTGATGGCACTGGTATTTCTGGCCACTGTGTGACACAGAGTGTTGGACTGGATGGGCCTTTGGCCTGATCCAACATTGGCGTCTCTTATGTTCTTATGTTCTTAAATGTAGGAGCAGGACCAGGGTACTTTAATCCATCAGGGATATTTGTGTGGACAAGGCAGGGTAAGGATCCGAGGCTAAAAAGTAAGGTATTAAACCCTTTGGGTTGTAATGAATTTTTAGCCAGAGCATTATAGCCTGCTCCCAGACCTTTGTTTCAACTCTGAGTAGCCCAGCCTCTTGCCTAAGTGTTACATTAGAGGTACCTCTAGGAACGCCAAACGGAGATCTAAGAAATTTAGACTGAACCTTTTCAAGGGTCTTTAGATTGGCAGAAAGTCCGATTTGTGAGCCATACAGGAGTTGAGCCAATGATTTTGCCTGGAAGGTTTTTAAGGCCATGGGGAGAAACCCTGCACCTTTATTTCTAAATAATCTAAGAATGGCATTTGCACTTCTCTCTGCCAGGTTAGCTGATGTGCTGAGAATTTAGAATTATAAGAAAAGGTAATGCCTAAGTATTTAAAGTTCTTAACTTGATCTATGGCATTTCCTTTAATATTCCAGTTGAACTTCTTGAATGAGTTACCAAAACGGACAATTTTAGTTTTAGCGAAATTAATAGATAGTAATTCGGTGTCACATTGCTCTTTAAATTTTATCAGGGCTCACTTCAGGCCAATCCTTGTCTGGGATGAAAGAACAGTATCATCAGCATACATTAATATTGGAACCTTTCTGCTACCTGAGAAGGAGGGAGCATGAGTATCAATTGAATGAAGGCATGAGATTAAGGAGTTAACATAGATGTTAAATAACTTGTCTGACTCCTTTTTGCACTGGAATACTTTTCAATAGTTTCCCATCTTGTGTGAGCCTTATTTGGATATCATTATTTTTGTGCAGTTTAATTAATAGAAGCAATAACCTTCTATGATACCCATGTCAGCCAATTTGGCCCAAAGCCTTCCCCTAGAAATAGAGTCAAAGGCTGCCTTGAGGTCCACGAAGGCCGCGTACAAGGTAGTCTTCCGATATTTCACATATTTAAAAATAAAATAATCTAGGACTAAGTAATAGTAGTGCGCTCAGGTGTGAAACCAGCTTGTTCAATTTCAAGCAAGTTGCTATGATCTAGCCGTTCACACAGCTTCTTACAGAGGTGTTTAGTATATAACTTACAAATCACATTCAGAAGACTAATTGGTCTGTAGTTCGATGGGTCATAGGGACTACCCTTTTTAAATAATGGGACAATTATAGCTAAGCCCCAGTCTTTGGGAATCTGACTTGAGGCATCTATATAGGAAAAAAGATTTGCTAAGACTGGAGTCCACCAATCTTTTTGCGATTTTAAAAGCTCAGCAACTATAAAGTCACCTCCTGGGGCTTTTCCAGATTTCAATTGTGATATTAACAAGGTAGTTTCAGATACAGAGACTGGAGGCCATTGTGTGGACTGATCTAGAAGGATATCAGGAGGAGCAAGATACTGCAAAAATATTTGCCAAAATATGAGCGTATGGAAATTATGGCCAGATTGGAAGAATTAATACTCTGCCTTCGTAACTCAAATAAACATGCAGAAACAGACAAGGTGAACTCTGACCCACTACTGGATATGGAGCATGATACTCCCTTGATGGGCACTGAATCTAACCCCTTGCCTGACTGGAAGGAAGCACTCGCTGAAAACACTGCTGCTCCTCCCTCCTCGATATCACAGACACCGGAAGGTCCTTGGATATTATTGAGAAGGCAGACTGACTATCGCCCCTCCTCCTCTGGAACATTGCCAGATGGCGCTCTAAATCATTGGACCCAGATTTTATTTCTTACATCTCACAGTTTAAGATCATCTTTCTACAAGAAACTTGGATGCAAGACCCATTTGAGCTTCATAACTACGGTACCTGGCTTTTCATTCATGTGCTTCGATGGGTCCCAAAGGGGGAAGACCCTCAGGAGGACTGAGTATTCTTGTGTCTTCATTGTTAAATAGTTCCCCAAAGAAATTGAAAAGTAACAAGAATTGGATTCTGGCTGTTAGTTTATCATTCTCTAATTTTAAGATAATTTGCATTAATGTGTACATCCAACCTTTTATGAAACAGTCCGATATCAAAAATGCTTGGGAAGAGTTGGAAGGATATGTTTGTCACATATCAGGCATGTTTCCTTCGTCTGCCATAATTATTGCTGGTGATTTTAATGCAAGGTTAGGTCATACTGATGAGAGTGGTACAGGTGGCCCCATTTCTGAAGATGAACTCTGGCCACACTTCAGGCGTCTCTCTTTAGACCCAGTTGTCAATTTTGCTGGCACATGCCTTTTTCAATTGGCTTTTAGGCTAAACTTTGTCATTCTGAATGGTCTGTTATCGGGTAACTACCCCGGCCAATTCACTTATTGGTCAGGCTTAACCCCCCCTGCCTTCCCTTTGCTTGCCCGGGCAACCCCCCCCCCCCCGGACAGGCTGGGGAAGGCACGGGGAGGCATCTAAATGCCTCCCTGATCATTTCAGGCTCCCCCTGGCCCCCTGGTCTCGAAGTCACCAGGGGGATCGTTCTCCAGGCCTTCCCTCTGTAGCCATGCACGCAGAGGTTTTGGCTGTAGTGGGCATGACCAACTCTGAAGCCAGCCGGAACTCCGCTCCTGTGCGTTCCTGCCCAAAAATAGCCCTGATGATTATATTGATTTTCTGATTGACATAAGAACAGAAAGTGACCATTTACCCTTCTGTCATTTACTGGTAAGCAGAATAAGCAAAAACAAAACAGAGAGATGAAGATCCAAACACCTGTCCAGCAAACCAGGAGACCAAGTGGAGCTGGTGATCCACCTCTGACCCCTCCGCGATCTATTGGTAGATCACGATCTACCTGTTGGACATACCTGACTTACACCATTCCAAAGCAGTTTTTGCCAATGTGGATGGAAGCCACCTAAGTGTGAGAGACGTAGGTCTCTCTCATACGGCTTTGTTGAAGCTCCAATTCCTCTGATGAACAGAGAAAGAATTGCTGCTAGATCCTCACACCCATTGATCACTACAGTTCAGAGCCGGAAACCATATATCCATTCCATTAAAAAGCACAAAAGCGTGTCCTCCGCTCATTAAACCCAGTCTTCACAGGAGCGCCTGAAAGGGGGCCAGATGATATGCGTAGCTTGCACTGGCAGACTGCCTCTTTCCCTTCTCCCTTAAACGAAAAAAGTGACACCAACAGTTTTGCCTTAAAGACCTACTCGTTTCCAGGAGCTGAGGAAAAGGACATCATGCTTGTAACTTTTTAACAGGAGCCGCAGCCTGAACAAAGGCAATGACATGAGATACCTTACAGCAGAAAGGGCACAAGACAATGAGGCAATAAGGCTCAGGCTCTAGTCCTCATGAAAAGAACGACCTTTCAGTACGATAGTGTCCAAGAGCTGGAGTGATCACTTCACTTTATAGTGCTACCCAAGGCTTGTTCCCGGAGCTGCGGTGGCTCAAGTGGTTAAGACCCTGAACTGCAGACTGTGGAAGGTCGGTAGTTCAGCAGTTCGAGACCCGGGTGCCGCATGACGGAGTGAGCTCCCGTCTCTAGTTCCAGCTCCTGCCAACCTAGCAGTTCGAAAGCAAGAAATTGCAAGTACCAATTCTCTCCCGTCTCTAGTTCCAGCTCCTGCCAACCTAGCAGTTCGAAAGCAAGAAATTGCAAGTTCGAAAGCAAGAAATTGCAAGAAGGGCAATAGGTACCACTTCGGTGGGAAGGTAACAGCGTTCCGTGCGCCTTGGTGTTTAATCATGCCGGCCACATGACCACGGAAATGTCTTCGGATAGCGCTGGCTCTTCGGCTTTGAAACGGAGATGAGCACTGCAACCCTAGAGTCGGATTCAACTGGCTTTCAAGCAAGGGAACCTTTACCTTTATGGCTTGTTCCAGGTTGTGGAGGGGCTGGGCAAACAGTGCCGAGGGGGTCCGGTTCTGCTTAACCCAAGCTCCCCCATGCTTCCCTTTCCCCCAACCCGACTCTGCATCCCTCCCTTGCTCACAAGCCCCTCCTACCACTTGTGCTCACAGCCACTGCACCACAATCGTGCCCCTCTTCTGACAGCACTGGTGGGTGCGTATCAGCTGGTAGTGCTGATGCCGTGGCTGACAGAAGTGCTGCCATTCCATACCGCCTGCACGCACTTGCCCATCATTTCTGGGAGGGGGGGGGCATGGGTGGCAGAGTTGGGATCTGCCCCACCTCGGAATATGCTGATGCCAGCCCTGCTACTACCATGCAGGTCTCAAAGACCATGCAGGTCTGAAAGAAACACAGCCTTATACTCACCTTGCCCTAAACCTTCCAAGACTACAAAGAAAAGGCCATGCCGATTCCCTCTTCCAGTAATAAGGCAAGGGCTGCTAACAAGAGAAAAGTAAAAGCTATCTGCCAACTTACCAGCCTGCCCATCCACACCTAGATGATGCAGCACCTTAAAGTAATCTGATCTAACAAAACCTGCTCTTCCAGAAAGAATGGCAGCTTGCCCTGGGATAGCGGATTTACGTACAAGATTGTCTTAAAAATACAATTTTCAATAAATATGTGCTTGGGGGAGGGGAAGAGAATAAGTCCTTTCTCAGCCTGGCAGCCCACCAAGAATGTGATGCTTGTGGGGTGGGGGGGAGGCATATTCCACACCAGGTGTCCCCAGTGTGATGCCCATGGGTGCCATGATGGTGCCAGTTAACACCTTTCCTGGCGCTCACCAAGTGTTTTGGGGAGGTGGGTGGGGCCAGGTGGGGCTCTTGCCCAGCAGGGCTTCTGATTGGCCACACTGGAGATCTGATTAGCTGTGTAAATTATAATAATGTTGATTCCATTGCAGCTGCCAGTATTGGTTTTATTTTCTCTCACTCCTCTCTTCCAATGTATTTTTTAAATCACCCCTCTTCTCCCTTGCACTTGGGCTTCCCTCTGTGTGGTTGTCTCCACCTCCTGCCGCAGCCATATACAGTTGCAACCACAAGCCTATGTCAGAATTCCAAAGGTTCCCATAGGCTCAAAAAGACTGGGGACCCCTATTCTACACCTTAGTACTAAGTCAACTATTTTCAGATGATAGTTTGTATCAAGGTCCAATTGTTCACACCATCCTGTTGTCTTTTTTTTTGGGGGGGGGGTGCTCAATGCTCCCTCTAAGCTGTGGAGCCTTGGAGCAAAAATTCAACTTCGTGAGCTACTGGCATTAAAGTTGTGAGCGAGCAATTTGGACTGCTGCATACATCAGTTTGCTCTGGAGCCATCCTTCCTGAGCCAAGGCAAAAATGTGTGAGCCAGAGGCTAAAAAACTGTGAGCTAGCTCACAGTAACTCAGCTGAGAGGGAACACTGGAGGTACTAGGTATTTTTTGAATTGTACCTTTAAAAGCCGCCCAAAATAACAATCATTATATAGATTCCCCCAGCTGCCAATGGTTATGTTAATGAGTTAACCAATAAGAAATCCTTTACCTTTTATACTTCTACCTAAAAGGCAACTGTTTATTTAGACATTTATATCCTGCATTTCTCCCATGGAAAACAGCTTGTAACATTTGCCCCTCCTTCAATGTACCCACACAACAACCCTGTGAAGTAGGTCAGCCTGAGAAAATGCAACTGTCCCAAGGCTATCCACAGCAGAGCAAGGACTCAAACCTGGGTCTCCCAGATCCTAGCCTAACCACTACACCACACTGTCCATTAAAAATATTCCCATGGGGGGGGGACCCACTGGCAATCCCACAAGACAAAGCCTTTGCTCACAAAATAAAAGAAATGATCCAGGAAGATTCCCCTGATGAATCTACCTGTTTGACAGACAGATATGAAAAAGGGCAAGCAGCTAATCAGGAAAAAGTATATACTGTGAACTCTGCAAGGGAAAGCGTCTTTCATTTGTGTCAACTGCAACACAAAAAGCTTTTCCCGGCATAATGATGTAGGAATGTAGGCAACTTCACCTGATTATTCTAGAGATGCTTAAATCACAAGTGCCCCATCTTGGCAATCCTACAAGGAAAAGTGTTTTGCATCTGGGTCCCTTGTAACAGGCAATGCTTTCCCCAGCACAGAGATTAAGTAATAAAGAAAGCATCACCTGATTAATTTCTCTCTCTGACATGATGCTGTTAAAAAGTTGGGGGGGGGGGGACTGAAAATCCTACAAGGGAAATTCCCTTGCATTGAGATGTACTACAACAGTGAAAGCTTTTCCTGCCACAGAGGTGAAGTGATCATAAGGACTTCCCTAATTACTTTCTGTCTATATGACAGGCAGCTGTTTGAGACAAACCCTATCAAGGAAATACAAAATGCCAGGAATGCTAGGAACATCCTGCGTTATCTCTTTTCCCAGTAGCAACAAAGTTGAGGAACCAACAGGATTTTATTCCAGCATTAACTTCCGTGGGCTTGAAGACCCCACCTTTTCAGACACAACCTCCTACCTCTGTGGAATCCCCCCCCCTCCAATTTGGAGGGAAAAAATGTCTGGAGAAAGATTTGCCAGCTCTACCTGGTTTATGTAATTTACCTGCTGCATTTCTCTTTGTGGATAGGCATGTTATATGGAAGGCACAGAAAACTTGCAGGACGAAGACAGGAGTGAAACGGGGTTAACATACCATACTGGCTGCCCTTAACTGATGAATATTAGAGGCACACACACAGATACACGGCAGCACACTTACCTGGGAGTAAGCCCCATGTAACATAGCAGGACTTCCCAGTAAGATTGTCCTGGATAGCAAAGGGAGCGAATGCAATTTCCCTGGATGGTTTCAGTCCCATGCACCCTTCCCCGGGAGTAAGCGCCACTGAACAGTACGGGGCTTACTTCCGAGTAGGCTTCCACCCACAAGGTCTCTCTAGTCCCACCACACCCACAGGCGTGCCTTACGCGGCGTTGTCCGCGGCTGTTTAGGCGATGTGGGCAGCATTTGCTGCTGCTGCGCTTGCTGAGACGGCGGTGGCGGCTTGGTCAACGACAGTGTGAGCAGCGAGCGGCTCTTGCCGCCTCTCCCCAACAGCGGGCTGGCAACCGGGCTGGAGCCGCGGCTGCCGCCCAGCGCGGAACGGGCTCCGTCTGCCATGCCGCTGCCGGCGCGGGGGCTCAAGAACCGGCGCTTCTTCGCCTCAGTCTGGCCGCCGGGACGCTTCTTCGCGCCTTCCTTGAGAGGAGATTCGTGAGGAGAAGGAGCAACGCGCAACCTCTCTGGCGAGACTTCCGCCGTGCCGCCAGGGAAGCCAGAGGCGGCGACGGCGGCGGGCCGAAGGAGGGAGACGAGGAGGAGGCGGCGGCGGCGGTGGGGGCGGGGGAACGAACCAGAAGGAGGGACGCAGAGGGCGGTGCTTCGCCTCAGCAGCCGCCGCAACACCGCAGCCCGCCTCAAGCTCGGCTCCCCCGCCCTCAGGCGCAGGCCGGTTGCCTCAAGGCCGCCTCCTGCTGGGCTCGCAAAACGGTGGCGGGATCTTGACCCAACGGGCGGGATCGTTCATTCGGTGGGTTCGCACAGAAGGAAGCCTCGTCGAATTCGATGCGGTTTATGACCAAGCTTGACGCGGGAACCTCCCCCACCGACGGGGTTTCTCTCCCTACCCTCACAGCCACAAGCCTGTGAAGCTGACTTACACCCACACAACAATAATCAACAACAAGAAGACATTGGATTTATGCCCCGTCCTTCACTATCCGAAGGAGTCTCAGAGCAGTTTACAGTCCCCTTCCCCTCTCCACAACAGACCCCTAGGTGGGGCTGAGAGAGCTACTCTTGAGAGAACAGCTCTGAGAGAACTTGTGACTGACCCAAGGTCACACCAGCAGCTGCATGTGGAGGAGTGGGGAACCAAACCCAGTTCTCCCAGATCAGAGTGCACAAATAACCACTACACCACACTGACTACCCCAGCCCCGTCACCATTTCCCCACTAGGTAGGCAGTGTGGCGTAGTGGTTACAGAATGGTGGGCTGCGATCTGGGCAGTTCGAATTGGTGACTCCGCCAGGCAAATTCACTGAGTGACCCTGGGTCCCACTCGCACGTTCTGAGTCTAGCCTGACTCACAAGGTGGTTGTTAGGATAAAATGGAGGGGAGAATGATGTTAGAAACTGTTGTCGGCAGAGTAATTAACACAGCAACAGTGCACATAAAGAGTAGATAAAGGTTTATTTAGGGATTAGCATACTTGGTAGGAAAGAGGAGAAGCAGCCATAGGTTCCTAACTACATCTCTAGCTGACGGAGAGGGTAAGACTGAGTGTGTCACTTCCAAGAAGAAGGGGGAAATTGCCCTGAAAGTACAAGCTAGAGGCAGATGAGGAATGACGCTTAAAAGGGGAGAAGATGCTGACCTCCCTATCCTATCTAATTGTTTTCTTGCTGCCCCCTGCAAGGTCTTCTCTTCTTTGTACACCAGACATTGCCTTTTCCAACAGCTTTTGGTCCCCCTTTGGACAAGAGCAGGGCCTAAATATTTAAATAAATAGATCGGAGGGGATCAGAATAGGCAGTTTGCACACACATACACAAAGTTTTCACAAAGAAAAGGCACCATGTGCTCCCTGGGGAGTTCCACTAACACCTATGGGCTGCTGCTGAAAGGTTGCTACCTGGTCAGTTCATCTTTCTCCCATCCCCTTAGTAGAATCATAGAAGAAGTGAAGAGATTGAATTTATACCCCACCTTTCACTACCCAAAGGAGTCTCAGAGCAGCTTACAGTCGCTTTCCCTTCCCCACAACAGACACCTTGTGTGGTAGGTGGGACTGAGAGAGCTCTTTCGAGAACTGCTCTTGAAAGAACAGCCCTGACAGAACTTGTAACTGACCCAAGGTCGCACCAGCAGCTGCATGTGGAGGAGTGGGGAATCAAACCCAGTTCTCCCAGATTAGAGTCCGCATTCTTAACCACTACAGCAAAAGGGGGGCAGAGGAAATTATTAGTTTTATAACAATTTTTATTAGAAGGTATGTGAATGTTTTAATTTCTGATAATTTGCACTTTGCACATGATCAGAGGCACAACATCCTGAAATCCATTTTTAAACAGGTATAACCTTTGACAAAGGGGGGGGGAGGCAATCCACACATCGTTGGAGTTCTTTGCTTGAGGGTTCCCCCTCACTTTGCACATACTTAGAGGTATGCAACTTAAATTACCAGAACTTTTGAAAACTAACATTGCAATCCAAAGAAAGCTTTCCAGGGAGTAAGATCCATTGAATGGACTTCAGAATAGTTCCAAGAAGACCTGTTTAGGATTGCACTTGCAAGATGCTAATTTTGGAGCAAAACTCCCAAGTAAATGTGTATAAGAACAGCTTTAAAGGTATAGGAAAATTGAACAACTTGCTGTGTTTGGATATGGTTTTGATACTTCTGATTACTGGATGTAAGAAAATCAAGATTTTCATACTCCAAACATGGCAAAAACTTTTATTTTCCATTTTATCATATCAGGAAAAACCTGGGCGATGAGGGAAAACTTTTTTTAAAAAATCATATGCCAGTGTTTTGGCTTACCCGTTTCTATGAAATTTATGGAAGTCTAGGTAAACAACATCTACTTCAAGGGTCACCCTTGTCCACATGCTTGTTCACCCCCCTCAAAGAACTCTAAAAGGTTAGTGAGACAAGATATTCCCTTACGGAATCCATGCTGATTCTTCCTCAATAGCTTTTGTTCATCAATGTGCTTAGTTCTATCTTTAATAATGGATTCCACCAACTTACTTGGTATCGACATTAGACTGACCAGCCTGTAATTTCCTGGATCTCCTCTAGAACTTTTTTTTAAAATGGGGGTTACATTAGCTACCTTCCTGTCCTTGGGAATGGAGGCAGATCTTAGTGATAGATTGCATATTTTTGTCAGGAGATTCGCAAGTTCATATTTGAGTTCTTTTCTGGATGTATGTCATCTGGTCCTGGTGATTTATCCGTTTTTAATTTGTCCATCAGTCATAGGATCTCCTCTCTTGTCACCTCAATCTGATTCAGATCTTTCAAGACCCCTCCTGAAATCTGTGGTTCTGGAGTGGGCAAACACCTCCCATCTTCGACAATAAAGACAGAGGCAAAGAAAGTATTCAGTTTCTCTGCCATTTCCCTATCATCCTTTAGTCATCCTTTTACCCCTTGGTCATTCAAGGGTCCCACTGCTTTCTGGCTGGTTGCCTGCTACTGATGTATTTGAAGAGATTTTTATTATTAGTCTTTATGCTTTGTGCAAAACCCACCATCATTTCCAGTCTAGGTCCTCTTCAGATATAGATTTAAACATTTTTATCCAGTCTTTCCACTATTTAACTTTCAGTGTGGTTTATAACATTAACAAGACAACAATAAATCCAATTACAATAAAAGCCCAATCATGGGAAAACAGGTCTTATATTTCCTGACATCTGTACTATTGTCATCCTGTTTTCTATTGCTGATAGGATGAGAATGTACAAATAATCTTTTCAGCAAGGCCTGCCCTTTCCCCTACAAAATAATAATGGGATTGTTCAAGTAGATTTAAACACCAAATTTATACTGACTGATAGCCAGGGTACAAACCATATAATATTAGTAATACATGTTCACAGGGCTTTTTTTGTAGAAAAAGCCCAGCAGGAACTCATTAGCATAATAGGCCACACCCAACAGCATACACTCATTAGCATATTAGGCTACACCCTTGACAGCACAGCATATTAGCATATTAGGCCACACCCCCATGTTACCAGAAGTGTGGTCATCCAGCCACACCCACCTTTTGCTTCTTATTCTGTTTACTTTGTGGTCAAAACCCAGGGCTTTTTTTGTAGCAGGAACTCCTTTGCATGTTAGGCCACACACCCCTAATGTAGCCAATTCTAATGAGTTTCTGATGTTGGGTGTGGCCTATTATGCTAATGAGTTCCTGCTGGGTGTGGCCAACTCAGGAGCCAGCCGGAACTCCATTCCTGTGCGTTCCTGCCCAAAAATAGCCCTGCATGTTCATATTTATTTACAAACCATGGTTTAGATACCAACATGCAAGTACTAGTTTAAAGTTCCTCATGTATTGAATTCCAGAGGTGTAGCAGTATCAGACTTTTACAGCCATAAACAAAGCACACACAAAAAAGTCTCGTAGCACCTTTAAGACTAAAATTTATTTTGGCTGAAGCTTTCGTGGACTAGAGCCACGCTTGGTGGGTCTGGTAAATCAAGTTATTTTGTTGACAACCCAGTGTACAGGTTGGCAGTGTTACATTTTCCATGTTTTATTTACCTCAGCCCCACCTGACTTGAGTCACTATGGTGACAAAACTTAAGTGCCCAAGCCAAACGTTGCTCTTACACAAGCAAAGTGAGGCTAAGACTCACTTGACATTTCTTATTTCCTGGCTGGGCTTGAAGTGAAGGAACAATTGCTGAATCCTCGAACAAGCTCAGAGAATGCTTTCTGACTATTCTTGCTATGTCCCAGGGTAAGAGCGTAAAACTTGAACTTTCAGAACACCGGATGTTGTAGAGAATAGATTTCTATGGCTATAAAGGGGGGGGGGGGGGTTATGACACTGAAATCCATGAGGCTCTGGTAATCACCAGTCTAAAAATGCCTGTTTCCACTTAAAAGCAAGACTCTGAATATGGAGCAAAAATAAACCTGCAAAAAATGCCAGAGGCTCAGAATAAGAAAGGTAGTTAATAATAAATAATATGTCTAGTTAATATTTCCAGTAATTAGTTTTAAACCAGACTTGATGGGAATACAGAGAATTTACTCTGGTGTGCACTAAGAAAATTCAGTTTGAGACCATGGAAACCTTAAAGGTAAAGGTTTCCCTTGCTTGAAAGCCAGTCGAATCTGACTCTAGAGGGCAGTGCTCATCTCCGTTTCCAAGCCAAAGAGTCAGCGCTGTCCAAAGACGTCTCCATGGTCATGTGGCTGGCATGACTAGATGCTGAGGCGCATGGAATGCTGTTACCTTCCCACCAGAGTGGTACCTATTTATCTACTTGCAATTTCTTGCTTTCGAACTGCTAGTTTGGCGGGAGCTGGGACCAGAGACTGGAGCTCACTCTGTCACACGGCACTAGGGTCTCAAACTGCCAAACTACTGACCTTCTGGTCTGCTCTGCAGTTCAGTGTCTTAACCTCTGAGCCACTGCAATAAATGTGTTTGTCTTTAAGGTGCCGCAGAATCCTTCTTTTGCTTTTCCTGCAACAGGCTGACATGGTTCCCCCCCATTGGAATATGTAATCACTCGGTATACGATAACATTTTGCCAAGTAGGAGGGGAAATTTAGCATTTTTCTACCTCCCTGGATTTCTGATCAGGTGCAGAAGTGTGCTAAGATTCTCCTTGGCAGGCTTTTACAGACAACTGGCTTACCTTGTGGGTCCACGCCCACTGTAGCAAATGCTATTATGGATTCACAATGTGGTTTGACAACTTGTGAGTCTGACAATACCAGGACTCCTTCTCATGTTACCCCTGTGGCATACAGGCAGTGCAGTGCAGTTCCTTCCTGTGTGGGCTCCTCCAGTGTAGCCCAGGGCTTCTCAAGTAACTACAGAGAGAAGATCTGCAGTGGCAGCTCGTATGCAACAAGTTAAGCTATTTCAGAGGTCCCACAGTCCCAACTCAAAATATGTTGTGTTTTGCACAGGATGACACACTTGTGAAGTTCCCCTGCTGCTGCTGCTGCTGATGCAGCGCAATGGCACTGCCATATGGCAGCTGTCCCCACATTTTCCCTGCCCCAGTCCTCCATTGGCAGAAGCCGTTCCCCTTGCTCCCTATGCCCCTAGGGTTTAACAATCTGTGTTTTGAATTCCCAGCTTGCTTGCTTTCAAATTAGTCTCTAGTTGCCTTTTGTTGCAGAGGTATAAAGGAGAAAGAAGTGTCCCTGCAATGAAAAGTACTAGAGATTTACTTTAAAAAAAAAAAAAAAAAAGAAGGCTGAGAATTCAGAGAACATGATACAGAAATTGTTAGAATGATAAAGCAATAGTGAATTGCTGATTCAGACAAACAAACAGGCCTCCAGATGGGAGAGAGAGGAAATGGCTGCCTCGGGATGGGGGTAGGGAAAATGGCTGCATTGAGCCTAGAGCGAGTAGCCCATGTGGTTTGGTGGGAAGGCACACAGTGCAGTGACCCTGATGAAATTAAGCAGGCCAAGGAACAAAGCTTGAGTCCAGTGGCACCTTTAAGACCAAGTAAGTTTTATTCTGGGTATAAGCGTTCGTGTGCATGTGCACTTCTTCAGAAAGCGTATACCCAGATTAAAACTTTGTTGGTCTTAAAGGTGTCACTGCTTCAGACCTACACGGCTGCACCCCAGGTCTGTTTAGTGCTCAGACACGAGACCTCTTAGGGATCCTATGTAAACTACTTCGTCTTCTGTGGTGGAAGAAAGGTGAGCTATAAATGAATTAATAAAGCAAGGAGGTTTTGTCAGTTTCCCACCTGTTAGTTTCTGATGAAATATTATATCGGTTTTACAGCTGGCTTTGTTCCCCTTTTGTTGTGACTTACCTCACTACCCCAACATAATCAGGGATTGTTAGCTGAAAAATGAAATGTCATACCAGGCTGGTCCAGAGAACACAGGTTTGACGGTTGCTTCAACAGCGTAGCTTCTCAGCTATCCAGAAGGAGTTTAAAACAAACTTCTAAACAGCTGCTTGGATGTGGTAGGTCAAAGTTGTTATGTATGCGGACCGCCACTAGGAGTCCACAACAAAGACTGGAGCTTGGCTCTCCTAGACGATAGGAACATAGGATCCTAGTTCCCCCCAGCCCCAACCAATAGCCACTCTGGCGGGAAATTCAAACCCTCCAATGGACTAAGGCTGTGCTGGGTGGGTGTGTATATAGTTGGCCTTGCAGGGCCGTTTTAGTTAGTCTTGTGTTAAGTACAATAAACGTGTGCAAAAGCATGTCGTCGTCCGAGTCCTCCATGCGGCGAACCCAGTACTTTTCAAGAGTCACTCACAAGGCTGCCACCCATGGGAATATTGGGAAGAATGTTTCTTTGTTCACCGTGTGCCACAGATTACTAACACAGATTTGGGTGGGAGGGAAGACCCGTGCACGCTGGGTAGTATGGTTTGGGCAGGTACAAGCTTTTGAACATCTTTTGCAAGGCTGATTCAAACATCATGTACAGTTCTGGTACAAAAACACAGAAGTTAGAAATGCTTAGCATTTAAAATGCCCCTCTGTAACCTGTCTAGCTTTGACACCTACTGACTTCCCTCAAGAGCTGAGAGCAGGATTTCATTTTAATTATTTTTCCCAGTGGCATAATATGGTGCCAATACATACCCCGCTTTGAGAGGAAGTAGATGCAAATCTCACACGAACCGTTGGGTGTTTCCTAGACCTGATGGCTGAATAGTTTCCTGCTAGCTGACCCAAAAACTTGTTCAAATTAGTTTTCTTGGATAAGGTATAGGCTGTTCCTCAAAGAGCAGACTCAAAAGTGTTGCTGTTGGAAACCAGTTATCATCAGTATGGTACCTATCCTGTGGGGTTCCACAGGGAACAGTTCTATCCCCTGTGCTTTCAATCTCTATGTAAAGGCCTTAGGAGAAATCATTTATAGCTTTGGGCTTGGTTCTCATCAATATGTGGATGATTCCTGGCCTTATATCTCTTTATGCAGACCCCCTGGTTATACAGTAGAGGTCCTGAATAACTGCCTGGTTGCTGTGGTAAATTGGCTAAGAGTGAACAAATTGAAACTAAACCCTGAAAAGACTGAGGTAATGCTGGTTGGAAAGATGAAGGTCTTGAAGGACATTGTGCTCCCCACTTCTGATGGAGTCCAGCTGACCTTTGCTGACTCAGTTAAGAGCCTTAAAGTTATACTGAACCCAACATGATTACTGGAGGAGTGAGTTGATGCAGCTGCAAAAGAGGCTTTCTTTCAACTGAGCCTAGCCTGAAAAAGGGCCACTTACCTTGCTACGTTTGATCTGGCCACCTGAATCCATGGCTTCCACTTTTCTGGCTTTCCACAAACTATGCAAAACTGAATTATTCAAGAGGGCTTTTCTACACAGACAATAGGGTTATAATGTACAAAATGATTCATAAAGTTACTTGGATAAATTATTAGCAACCGTGGTCTACTCTATACTACCTTGGTTCTTTTCTTAACTTCTTGTTGGTTCTACTACAACCCTAATCCTATTGTATTGTTTACTTAATGTCCCATCCTATTGTTTGTACTGACCTAGTCCGCCTTGAGTCCAGGTGAGGAAAGGTGGGCTATCAATATTGTAAATAAATTAAAAATAAAATATTACTAGTTGATATAGAAATGACTTACACCTAGGTCTTCTGGATAGAGAAAACGCATTGAATCTCCCCTCTCCCCTTTTCATCCCTTTTATTGTAAAAACTGATAGCTTGTTAAAAGGTAACCAGTCTGCAATGTGATACATAATCTTGAAAATCATAAGGGGCAAAACAGGTTGCCCACATAACTTTGGTACTTAATCCCTAGTGCAATGGTGGCAATCCTATGGCACGTGTGCCAGAGGTGGCACGCAGAGCCCTCTCTGTGGGCACGCGTGCCATCGCCCCAGCCAGGCCCAGACCATCATTAAAGTGTCGAATTCTCCCGGCCAAATAATTTTAAGTAAATGAAAGCATTTGGGATTGCTTTCCTTACTTTGTTTGGATCATCTTAAGTTAATGTATGAGTTGTTTTTTTCCTAAAGTAAACTGAAAAGTACTCAGAACGTGGAGTGATTTCAGCACGAGTACTTTTATTAGTGAAGAACAAAGACAAGGAAACCAGCTCGCAGGCTGGTTTATATGCGTTCAGAAAACCCGCCACCAAGCACACGTAAACACACCCCCTACTCCCGATAGGTTATTTACAGTAACCGGGCGACCATTGGTCTCCCGGCTGGGAAGCTGGCCCTCTGATTGGGCCGGCTAGGATCCTTCGGATCCTTTGTCTTTCGACTGAAGCTACGGAGGCATTTTGCCTGGCCAGCCCGGGCAAGTCCAGGCATGTCAGGCTGACTGCATTACACGTGGTAATAGCGGCAGTACATTACATAAACCCTCAGTATTCAGGTTAAATTGCCGTGTTGGCACTTTGCGATAAATAAGTGGGTTTTGGGTCGCAGTTTGGGCACACAGTCTCTAAAAGGTTCGCCATCACTGCCCTAGTGGTTACTTGAAGTAGCTTTGCGAGAGAATGAATTTGAAGTGGTAGGGAGTGATGCTTTTCCTCTGCAGTGTTCACCCTTGTCCTCCCAAAACCAAGTCTATACAGAGAAAGTAAAGCTTGGTTCACACCTAATGCCAAACCATTATTTGCGTTAAGGAAGCAGAACAGGATAAAATAAAGAGGGGAACAATACACTGAAGAACTATACAGAAGAGATAAAAAGATGAAAGATTCCTTCCAAAAAGAAACTTGTAAAGAAGAACCTATAGCTTTAGAAAGTGAAGTAAAAGCTGCCCTGAGAGCAGTCGGGAGAAACAAATCATGAGGAGTAGAGGGGATATCCAGGGCTATTTTTGGGCAGGAACGCACAGGAACAGAGTTCCGGCTGGCTCCCAAGTTGGCCACGCCCAGCAGGAACTCATTAGCATAATAGGCCACACCCAACAGCAGAAATCCATTAGGATTGGCTTCATTAGGGGTGTGCGGCCTAACATGCAAAGGAGTTCCTGCTACAAAAAAAGGCCCTGGGTTTTTACAACAAACAAGGTAAACAGAATAAGAAGCAAAAGGTGGGTGTGGCTGGATAACCACCCTTCTGGTAACATGGGGGTGCGGCCTAAAGTGCTAATGAGCTGTGCTGGCAGGGGTGTGGCCTAACATGCTAATGAGTTTCTTGTATTGGGTGTGGCCTATTATGCTAACGAGTTCCGGCTGGGCTTTTTCTACAAAAAGAGCCCTGGCGGATATCAATAGAGCTATTCCAAACCACAGAAACAGTCCATCAAGATCTTAACAAGAATATGCCAACAAATATGGAAAACAAAACAATGGCCCACAGACCGGAAATGGTCAACTTACATTCCAGTTTCAAAAAAAGGAAACGTCAAAGACTGCAACAACTATTGGACCATTGTATTAATTTATCATGTGAGCAAACTGATGCTCAAAATCTTACAATGAAGACTGTTACTGAAACCAGTGCCCTCAGGGCACTAAGGTTCTTTGACTTGTGTGGCAAGTCACCAGGTACGTATCAACAATTTCATTAATTTTCACCGATGTATCTATGAAATGTAACAATGAAATGTAACACAACAATGAAATGTAACGTACCTGTTGAAATAACAGACCAAGAGTCGCTGTATGTAAGGTTTGAAAAAAAAATTTATTGAATTTTTGTATGTACATGTACCAGAGATTCTTCACATAATATTGTTATTTTCAACTGCCTTTGTGCATTTATATATGCAGATTTTTTGTACACATTTTTGTATAAATTTTGTGATCGTTATTTAAATATTTTCTTGCGCAGTTACCTCACAGTTTCTTCTTTTTTCGGTCTGGATGTGAAAGTTGGACAATGAAGAATGTTGACTGGAAGAAAGTTGATTCCTGTGGCATAATTATTGTATACATATATGTATGTAATGGAACAGACTGCTCCTCCCCTAATATCTGTGTGATTTAGTTTGGTCCTATTGGGTGGAGCTCTTGTTTCAGTTTCCAGTTTTGTATGTTGCCTGAAGTTGTTGGTTGTTGGAGTTGCCTCGTTGCAAATAAACGGCTGATGTTTTGAGCCAGCTTGTCTCTGCTGAATGGACCTGAGAACGGATGCCTGCTTGAGTGAATACCCTAACCTGGGAACCCACAGCCAAAGAGAGATATTACAATTCCTTTGAAATGTCATGTTGGAGCGCAGTGTTCCCTCTAAGCTGTGGAGTCTTGTGAGCAAAAACTTTACTTTGTGAGCAACTGGCATTAAAGTTGTGAGCGAGCGATTCGGCTACGGCATAAATCAGTTGGCTCTGGAGCCCTCTTTCCTGGGCTAAGTCAAAAAGGTGTGAGCTGGAGGCTATAAAATTGTGAGCTAGCTCTTGGAGGAGAGTTTTACTGATACCATGGACTACCAAATAAACAAATAAAATGTGTTCTAGATCAAATCAAGCCTCAGCTCCCCCTAGAAGCTAAAATTATTCAACTAAGGCTATTGTACTTTGGTCATGTTAGAAGAAAGCAGGAGTAACTCGAAAAGACAATAATGCTAGGAAACATTGAAGGGGAAAGGAAAAGAGGAAGACCCAACATGAGGTGGATTGACTTAATCAAGGAAGTGATGGCCCTCTGTTTGCAAGGCCTGAGCCAGGCTGTTAAGGATAGGATGTTTTGGAGGACATTCATAGGGTTGCCGTGAGTCCAAAGTGACTTGACCGTACTTAACACCCACAGCGTGAAATTGCCATTTGTTACCATCATTTCCTATTTCAGATGGGCTTTCACTTAGTTTTTGCAAGGTCACATTGTCTTGTTTTTCTCTTACCAGATACACAGGTTTCATTCCAAAACTCCAAAGTGTAGTTGGAGAAACCTATGGCAATGCTACCCGAAAACTGCTTTCCCGTCAGGCCAAGTTGCTACAATTAAGCCATAGCGCATTCAAGCTACCCGGGCACAGGTATCCTAGCAGGCCATTCAGATGGCCAGATAAGTATCACTACCCTCAGTTGAGTCAAGAAGATGGAGATGCCACATATGGTAAGTTGTTGTATGCTAATTATCAGATTCAGTGACTTTCAGAATAAGAATGAATATACTGTCAGATACGTTCTCAGACTGGAACTACAGATGACAAGCCATATAAAGACGCTGTGAAAAATTCTTTCTGTTTTACATTCTCCCATTCTTCCCCTTATTGCATAGGATTACTTATCCTACTGTGCAAGTCTTCCCATCCATTAGTCAGGAAACTTGTGAAATTATGTTGACAGGATAATGTATCCTACAAGAGTAATGGGGACAACTTCATTTTCTGCCATACCTCTTTGCTGTGCATATTGCATAATTCTGCTCTAAGACTGGAGGATGTAGCTGTGGGAAAAATGGTTCAAATGGTGCCACTCTGCTTTTAACTGCAAACTGTCAACGTTTGAGTTTTTCTTCTATATTTTGAAAGGTTTCATTCTTTAGACTTGGCATCTCTTAGATTGTATTTGGTACATATCAAGTTTGAAGTTCCAAGGTATCTGTTTGTCAGATACGAAATACCATTGCATCAAATGTCTTGCAGTGTGTTTGACAGCAGTATCTTTTACAGACAATATTTTATTTTATTTTTTATGATATGCCACGTTTCAATCAAGGATGCACAAGGCACTTTGTAAGGCAGAGACAAGTGAGTCAGTTATGCACAGATACACAACCATAACAATAAAACTGGACATACAAATATTTTAAAAGGCAGGTTTCAGAAACAAAGAAATTGTAATAGATTTGGTTTATGCAGCAGCAGTCCTTAGAGATGAAAATGGAACCACCAGAGCAAGTCCTGTCCTCTTCATTCCTTGAATGAAATCTTCAATTCCTGCATATATTCTAGAGATATGCAAACCCATTTTGGGAACGTCAACAATCAGCATAGCAACCTTGTGTCTCTTCCATCTCACATTTCCCCCTTAAACCTTCCCCAGTCCTCTATGCTACAGACATCAGAGTCTAGACATGTTGTTTGCATTGGTGGTCAATAAAACACCTGCACAGTTTATGCAATCCTGAAAGTCCTGCAATGCCTTGGGGGGGGGGAGCAAGGATAATGGGGCAAAGGTGGGAACAACGGGGATTAGCAATACTATGTCTGAAAAGGGATTTGCAGGCACTTTCTTCATTTTGCTTTCTGAACTGCAGGCCTTTCTTCCACAGTCAAGTCAACCAATTGTTCAAACAGCACACACATTGTGTGTGTTTGTGCATACATGTGTGCACATGAGATAGATGAGGCAGCAAGGATCAAGTTTTCAAATCTTTTAGCTGTAAACCGTAATCAGTTTGAAGTGTTACTAGCCCACTCTAGTTCACAATACCGGCTTATTATAAATTCCTGCATCTGATTTACAGGGACCCAGGGGCGTCCAAGGGGAAGAAAAATAGCATGGTAGTGTCCAGTCTCATCAGATCTTATAAACTAAGCAGGATCAGTATTTCAATGGGAGACCATGAAGGAGGGCTCTGCAGAGGAAGGCAATGGCAAACCACCTCTGCTTCTCACTTGCCTTGAAAGTCACTTTGTTGGGGTCACCGTAAGCTGGTTGCGATTTGACAGCACTTATGTACACAGGGGTGTCCAAAAGTATTTTCTCCATCTTGAGTGTATTGAGAAGGCTCCTACCAGCTTTTCCACTGGCAAAAGGACCAATTCTGACCATGAAAAAGGCTACACCCAGGGCTTTTTTTGGAGAAAAAGCCCAGCAGGAACTCATTAGCATAATAGACCACACCAACAGAAGAAATTCATTAGCATATTAGGCCACACCCCTGACAGCACAGTTCATTGACATATTAGGCCACACCCCCATGCCTTCCCTTGGGGAGCCCGGACAAACCGGCCCTTGGACAGGCTGGGGGAGGCATTTAAATGCCTCCCTGATCCTTCCAGGGGCCCCCTGGCCCACCCACCTCAGAGTCGTCAGGGGGTTGCTCTCCAGGCCTTCCCTCTGTAGCCACACACGCAGAGGATTTGGCTGTAGTGGGCGTGGCCAACTCTGAAGCCAGCCGGAACTCCGTTCCTGCCCCAAAATGGCCCTGGCTACACCAGGAATCTTGAGATCCATGCAGATTAAAGCCATATGGGATGAGGACTGTGATAAGGAGGGGAATCAGTAAGACTGAATGGGAAATTTGGTAGGATCCAGTGCATTAGCAGGAAGTTGGTGGACAGCCCTGCCATTACCCCGTATAAATTTATTCCATATCAATTGAAACAGATTCTTGCACCACACATGACAAGGACACAGGGTTGTCAGTTCTTGGGAAATACCTGGAGATAGGGGGGTGAAGCCTGAGGAGGGCGGGGTTTAGGGAGAGGAGGGACCTCAGCAGGTTATAAAGCCACAGAGCCCACCTTTCTCAAGTGGCCATTTTATCCAGGTGAACTGATCTCTGTTGCTGGAGAACAGTTAAAATTTTGGGGGACTTCCAGCCACCACCTGGAGGTTGGCAACCCTACAACCACACCTTATGGTGGTTCATTTTCACATTTCATTGGGAGAAAGGGAGAGGATCACAACGTGTCTATCCTCATGTCCTCAGTAATGCACATGCACAAAGAACATTCTTAAAGATACAAAAAACAGCTTGACACTAATAGGAAAGCTCACATGAAATTATCGTCTGAATGAGGAAGATGAAAGAGGACTTAAAAAAAAAAGTCAGTCCTTAGAGCTGCCTGTCTCTTGAGATTACAACCAAGCATGAAATTCTGACATTAAGTCTTATTATCTAAGATTAAAGCGACATCATCTTGATTTCAAATGCATGCTTAGTTTCTGTCTCAATGACTGCAGCAAGCCCTGTCTGTGTTGATTTTCCAGAGTACCTGCCCATGACTACAAAGAGATCTGGCTTTGCTCGAAGGCTAATCTACGATGGTGATCCTCAAACCACTTCGGCTATTCAGTCAATAGAAAAGGTCAAGGCAGACTTAAAGCCACCACCAAAACCACGTGCAACAAGCCAGCTCAGTCTAACCAAGCCAACTAAGGTATGCAGGCTCCAAGATCCCTTATGGCTTCCAGGTTCTCCAGAACGTATTTTACAATCACCTGGTTTTGTTGTTGTTGCCTATCTTAGCCTTCTTAAGTATTTTTAAAAGTTCAGAGACCCTCTGATGTTAGTCAATACCAGGGGTCATTTCCTAGAAAAAGAGGTGCAGGAGCTCATTAGCATAACTCATTAGGATAACTTATTTGCACATGCCACACCCCCTGACATCACCAGAAGTGTGTCAGAAGGCAACACCCACCACTCAGGCTCCACTGGACTGTTTTGGATTGCTAGCTATGGGGGGGGGGGGAACATGCAGATTTGTCCTCACAGAGGAGGGAGAGCTTGTACCTGAATAAAACTTGGTCTTAAAGGTGCCACTGGACTGTTTTGGGCCGGGGGGCTCTGCAACTTACCTGGCTGCTTCTTGCTCTGACTGAGGGCTGCTGGGAGCAGGGGGTGGGGCTTGTTGCATGTGCCCGCCCCCTGGGCTCTTTACTGCCAGAGCTCCGCTCCTGCAGGAAATGACCCCTGGTCAATACAGCTCGTAGGCTAATGCCATACAAAATCATTGTCGTTATCATTTTAAGGTACAGAATGGAGTTACGAAATGATCGTGTACAGCAGTGTCAAGAAAGCTTAATGCTGGTCTGTAAATACTCACTTGACAGCCACTTGTGGGGACTCTTGTTGCATTCAGATATTAAGAAACTCTGGCTGGGCCCATCGGAATTGGGGTTTGTTTATGACACACACACACACACACACACTGGGATTCTAAACCTCGGGTTTAATTCCTGCTTAGAATCTTAGTTTATGTGGAGAAAAGGATTCACCGAGGCACCTGCATGTGGATGTCACAAAGGCTTGGAACTCAATCCATACAGAAAATGTTCAGCCAAGCACTACCAGCTAGAGGAGGAGGGAGGTGAGAGCACACCCAACAAGCTGTGCTCATGCCCACCAGTCGGAGTTTAGTTACAGCTTGTCGTGTCATCTGAACACAGCCTAAGAGTTATCTCCAGATAACTGAGGGGTGACATGATTGAGGTTTATAAGATTATGCATGGGAAAGAGCAGGTAGAGAAAGAGGTACTTTTCTCCCTTTCTCACAATACAAGAACTCCTGGGCACTCCATGAAATTGCCGAGCGGTCCGGTTAGAACGGATAAAAGGAAGTACTTCTTCACCCAAAGAGTGATTAACACTTGGAATTCACTGCCACAGGAAGTGGTGGCGGCTACAAGCATGGACGGCTTCAAGAGGGAATTAGATAGGCATATGGAGCAGAGGTCCATCAGTGGCTATTAGCCACAAGGTATAGATAGGGGCTCTGGGGCAAGTGATGCTCTGTCATCTTGGTGCTTGGGAGGGTCAACAGTGGGAGGGCTTCTAATGTCCTGGCCCCACTGGTAGACCTCCTGATGGCACCTGGTATTTCTGGCCACTGTGTGATACAGAGTGTTGGACTGGATGGGCCTTTGGCCTGATCCAACATTGGCATCTCTTATGTTCTTATGTTCTTAACCAAGAACTGAGGCACACCAGAAAGATTCTTTTTTGCTTTATACCCCAAAATACAAACATGGGTTGTGCGTGCAAGCGAGCTAGTAGAAATACTTGGGAGCTAGCAATATTTGTGGCCTTTTTATTTGCAACAAAAAAGTACTGAAGGTAAAACCAATAAGGTATAATCATACTTTAAAAAAACACCTGAACATGTTTCACAGATCATTTTTACGGGAATTTTATTCGGTAGTTAAATGGACACATTCTAAATTTACTTCATGTAAACACAGTTTCCATGACTGAGGGCACATCTCCTCTCTGTCTTCGGAGAAAGAAATACAAAATCCATGTCATTTAACTAGAAAAAAATAACTGAAGAAAAACTGAGAAGTGTGCTGGCATAGTTTTTACTAAACTGCTTTGTCCTTTATTGGGTTTGCTTTTAGTGTATTTTTCCTGGTTTTGTTGCAGCCCTCTTTTTTTGTTTTTGTTTGCAAGACTGTCCCATTATAAACTTCTTTAAAAAAAATAGCATGGTGTTTTGCCAGAGTAATTATAATTATTATAATAGTTACAATTGTACAGTCTTTCAAGTATGTAAAGCACTTCATTTATATTGTACTGTTTTCAATAACTGTGTCAGGCAGCCAATAAATCAGGGGTTCCCAATATGGTGGCCATGGACGCCATGACGCCCACAGACACCTTGCCTGGCACCTGCCAAGTGTTTTTAGAAAATGGGCGGGGCCAGGTGTGGTCCCTGCCCAGAAGGGCTTTTGATTGGCCACCGGAGACATGATTGGCTGTGCAGATTAAAGTAACATTGTTTCAGTGGCAGTTGCCACTACAGTGTTGGTTTTATTATCTCCCTTGCTTCTCTTTCTCAGTGTTTTTTTTTTTAGTTACTCCTCATGTCCCCCATGCTTGGGCTTCTTCTGTGCGTGGCTCTGACTCCTCCTGCAGCCATTTTGCGGTTGCGCCCACCACCCTGTGTCAGGATTCCAAAGGTGCCCATGAGGTCAAAAGGGGATCATGGGAGAATACCTGGGATTTTAAGAGAGTGGCTTACCAAAGACTACTTCTTAGTGAGTTCATGGCAGAGTTGAGAGTCATACCGCGGGCTTCGTGACTCACAGTTCGGTCAGTCACAGAATTATATCAGGTGGGTAGCCGTGTTGGACTGAAGTAGCAGAACAAAGCTTGAGTCCAATGGCACCTTTAAGACCAGCAGGGTTTTATTTAGGGTGTAAGCTTTCGTGTGCAAGCACACTTCCTCAGACAAACCGAAACAAAATTTCTTTGAGCCTTACATACAGGAAAATGGGTGGGGTGTGGAAGCGCCAGGAAGGACCAGTCAGAGTTAAGATGCATGAATGAAGCTGAGATCAAGGCGACAAGATCAGTGAATGGCAGCAAATGAGCACACACATGCGAGAGCTAACAAGCAGATTTGAGAATGAAGTCTGAGTCCGGCGGCATCCCCAAGACCAACCAAGCTCAACCCCGGATACATGTGAGAACAGAGAGTCTCAGATTAGGGGATGAAGCCCTGACCTGGATAACCCAAGGATAGCCTGATCTCGAAAGCTAAGCAGAGTTGACCCCGGTCAATATTTGGATGGGACACCTCCAAGGAATACCCGGGTTGCGACACAGAGGCAGGCCATGGCAAACCACCTCTGAAACGTCCCTTGCCTTGAAAACCCTAAGGGGTTAAGTAAGTCGGCTGCAACCTGATGTGGCAAAAAGGGGGGGAGATGAGGGGAGAGGGGCGTGGGTACTTGGAGATGCACTGGTAGAAGTCAGACAGATTTAGGCTTTTTCAGTTGTGAGCATTTAAGCAGAGGGGTTAAAGCAGTGGCTCATGGAAGAGGAAGATCTGAAAGAGGAGAGCGGGGTGATAGCACGCGTAACTGTGAATCAAAGAGGATCAGAAGAGTCATTGAGGGTGTGGTAGGGAGGATTGTCTAATCAGTCTGTTCTCATTTCTGTCATGACAGAGTCTTTCTTCTAGGGGTCAACAGTGGGAGGGCTTCTAATGTCCTGGCCCCACTGGTGGACCTCCTGATGGCACCTGGTATTTCTGGCCACTGTGTGATACAGAGTGTTGGACTGGATGGGCCTTTGGCCTGATCCAACATTGGCATCTCTTATGTTCTTATGTTCTTAACCAAGAACTGAGGCACACCAGAAAGATTCTTTTTTGCTTTATACCCCAAAATACAAACATGGGTTGTGCGTGCAAGCGAGCTAGTAGAAATACTTGGGAGCTAGCAATATTTGTGGCCTTTTTATTTGCAACAAAAAAGTACTGAAGGTAAAACCAATAAGGTATAATCATACTTTAAAAAAACACCTGAACATGTTTCACAGATCATTTTTACGGGAATTTTATTCGGTAGTTAAATGGACACATTCTAAATTTACTTCATGTAAACACAGTTTCCATGACTGAGGGCACATCTCCTCTCTGTCTTCGGAGAAAGAAATACAAAATCCATGTCATTTAACTAGAAAAAAATAACTGAAGAAAAACTGAGAAGTGTGCTGGCATAGTTTTTACTAAACTGCTTTGTCCTTTATTGGGTTTGCTTTTAGTGTATTTTTCCTGGTTTTGTTGCAGCCCTCTTTTTTTGTTTTTGTTTGCAAGACTGTCCCATTATAAACTTCTTTAAAAAAAATAGCATGGTGTTTTGCCAGAGTAATTATAATTATTATAATAGTTACAATTGTACAGTCTTTCAAGTATGTAAAGCACTTCATTTATATTGTACTGTTTTCAATAACTGTGTCAGGCAGCCAATAAATCAGGGGTTCCCAATATGGTGGCCATGGACGCCATGACGCCCACAGACACCTTGCCTGGCACCTGCCAAGTGTTTTTAGAAAATGGGCGGGGCCAGGTGTGGTCCCTGCCCAGAAGGGCTTTTGATTGGCCACCGGAGACATGATTGGCTGTGCAGATTAAAGTAACATTGTTTCAGTGGCAGTTGCCACTACAGTGTTGGTTTTATTATCTCCCTTGCTTCTCTTTCTCAGTGTTTTTTTTTTTAGTTACTCCTCATGTCCCCCATGCTTGGGCTTCTTCTGTGCGTGGCTCTGACTCCTCCTGCAGCCATTTTGCGGTTGCGCCCACCACCCTGTGTCAGGATTCCAAAGGTGCCCATGAGGTCAAAAGGGGATCATGGGAGAATACCTGGGATTTTAAGAGAGTGGCTTACCAAAGACTACTTCTTAGTGAGTTCATGGCAGAGTTGAGAGTCATACCGCGGGCTTCGTGACTCACAGTTCGGTCAGTCACAGAATTATATCAGGTGGGTAGCCGTGTTGGACTGAAGTAGCAGAACAAAGCTTGAGTCCAATGGCACCTTTAAGACCAGCAGGGTTTTATTTAGGGTGTAAGCTTTCGTGTGCAAGCACACTTCCTCAGACAAACCGAAACAAAATTTCTTTGAGCCTTACATACAGGAAAATGGGTGGGGTGTGGAAGCGCCAGGAAGGACCAGTCAGAGTTAAGATGCATGAATGAAGCTGAGATCAAGGCGACAAGATCAGTGAATGGCAGCAAATGAGCACACACATGCGAGAGCTAACAAGCAGATTTGAGAATGAAGTCTGAGTCCGGCGGCATCCCCAAGACCAACCAAGCTCAACCCCGGATACATGTGAGAACAGAGAGTCTCAGATTAGGGGATGAAGCCCTGACCTGGATAACCCAAGGATAGCCTGATCTCGAAAGCTAAGCAGAGTTGACCCCGGTCAATATTTGGATGGGACACCTCCAAGGAATACCCGGGTTGCGACACAGAGGCAGGCCATGGCAAACCACCTCTGAAACGTCCCTTGCCTTGAAAACCCTAAGGGGTTAAGTAAGTCGGCTGCAACCTGATGTGGCAAAAAGGGGGGGAGATGAGGGGAGAGGGGCGTGGGTACTTGGAGATGCACTGGTAGAAGTCAGACAGATTTAGGCTTTTTCAGTTGTGAGCATTTAAGCAGAGGGGTTAAAGCAGTGGCTCATGGAAGAGGAAGATCTGAAAGAGGAGAGCGGGGTGATAGCACGCGTAACTGTGAATCAAAGAGGATCAGAAGAGTCATTGAGGGTGTGGTAGGGAGGATTGTCTAATCAGTCTGTTCTCATTTCTGTCATGACAGAGTCTTTCTTCTACAAAACCTAGTTTGCCCCCTGATAAGGGTGTCTCTAAGATCTCCGGTACCACCATCTCCAAAACAGAAAAAGTACCAAAAAGAGAAAAAATTCCATCTTCAGCACCAAAGAAGAGAGAGACGCTTCGAAAGCAACAAGGCAAACCGATCTATAAATCTGACCGCAGCTTCCTTCCAAATTATACTGGCTATGTTCCAGGTACGTATCGCAGTCTAAATTTGCTATTCCATTTGCTTTAATCCACCCATATTAAAAAACCTTAATCTATTCCCTAGAAAAGCTTAAAAGCCAAACAGGAAATAAAATCTGTCCTTGATTCGGGTCAATTCATTTGCCCCTTTAATATCCCAGTTATAAGCCATTAGGTAAGGTGAAAAAGTTGCGAGATACAATTCAATCAGGATTGTATCCATAGGCAGACAGGCAAAGGAAATCAAGGAAATCCATTATGCGAATGAGAATTCAGAAAATCAGGTGGCAAAAGCTTCTGCTTTTGTTTATATTACCTTTTCCTCATCTTGGATCGCATGTAGAAGCAAAGGACTTCTGCCCTTAACAATTTTCATGGCAAGAAAGGAGATGTGCAGTATTAATCTTTTGGGTATTAAAGACCTATGGCTTCACAACCCAGATGCTACGCAAACAACCATCTATAACAGAGCTACAACTGGACTGTAGGCTCCCAAACGTCATTGCTGTCTCCCCAGGCACTTGATTTGGTTGGTAATTTGAAACCAGGACTTTAAGGCTTCAAATCCTTGGTAAAGGCAAACCCCAGTCACAGCTAATCGGGACTGAGATCTTTGACCCCAGAATCCTTAATCAAGGAAAAGGACAACAAAAGCGGAGAAAATTCTTGCACAAAAGCAGATAAATCGTATGGCCCTGTGGTCCACTTCCAAACTTTTAACCATGCTGCATGAATTCAGGAGCTTTGTGTCTGCCTCTGTGCCATCCAGACTTTTGCCTCCTGGCTTCTCAGTGTGAAGAGATCAGTAGTAGGCCTCCGGCTTATACGCTCCCCATTCTGTTTTCTTCACCATGGAAAGAAGGGAATGATTCAAACGGGAGATCATGCAAGAATAATCCTATGGGCATCACTGAGCCTCTTCAGAAGCAGATATGCCTTAAAATGGCATCAGCACACAAATGCTGGCAGGAAAGACCTTGTCTTATTTATAGGATGCCTTTATATGGTACAGCTACATTTGTGATACAACATACACTTATGGTTGCCCCCCTTCAAAATATTATCACGGAGCTGGAAAAGATGCTTATGGGGTTAACCCAAATGATCAAGGGCCTTTGAGCACTGCACAGAAAGGCTAAACCGTTTTGGAGCGCTTAAGTTCAGAGAACAGATAGGTAAGTGGGCATCACTTAGGCAAGGTTTCTAAAATTACACAAAGTGTGGGGGAAAGTGGAGACATAAAGAATTTTTTTCTCTCCTCCATAATACCAGAGGCCAGCATTGCCTGTGAATGAACGGAAGTAGATTCACAACAGACAAACGGCTATGGCGTTCACTGTCACAAGGTGTGGTGCTGGCTACTAGCCTAGATGACTTTAAAAGGGCCAGTGTGGTCTAGTGGTTAGCATGTCATACTAGGATCTGGAAGACCCGGGTGTGAATCCCCCACTCTGCCATGGAAACTCATGGAGTGAGCTTGGCCCAGCCACATATACACACAGCCAGCCTCACAGGGTTGCTGTGAGGATAAGGTGAAGGAGAGGAGAATGTTGTAAGCCGCTTTGGGTCCACATTGGGGGAAAAGGTGGGATATAAATGAAGTAAATAAATAAATGAATCAGTTAACACTAGATGAATGGAAGATCTCATTTCAACAGCAATTAGCCATATCGGCTAAACAGAACCTCCATGTTCAGAGACAGCAGTCCCCTGAACTCAGTTGCTGGGGACAACACTGGCGAAGGGGCTCAGCGCCCCCGCTCGTCAGCCTTCCACAGCATCTGATTGGCCATTGCAGGAAACAGGAAGTTGGTCCAGGTGTCCCCCAGGAGCAACAGGGCTCTTTTAATGACATTACATCTCTCTCGCAATGATTTAGATCAGAGGTGTTAAACATAAGGCCCGGGGGCCATAACCGGCCCATCCAGGGCTCTTATGCGGCCCATGAGCAACTGGTGCAAGGGAGGGAACAGGAGACTGCTCATGGAGGAGTGGCTGTGATTGTGGATTCGGCACAGCAGAACAACCTTGTTTGCAGCAGTCAAGCAGAATGGGAGCATCTGCCCAGTGCTCCACTGCTGCCTCTCCAGTCCATCTGTGTGAGTTTTCCTCTGCACCCCCCACTCCCAGCACATGAAGCCTTGCAGTGAAGATACACCAACTCAGAGCTTATGAACTGCTGTCCTTTACACAGTTTATATCTCCAGTACCCGACATTATGTTTTATGGCACACATGGCCCAGCCCAACAAAGTGACATTTATGTCAGATCCGGCCCTCATAACAAATCTCTGATTTAGATGCTTTAAGCCCTTGTTTCATTTTTAAAAAATCTACTGCTTCAAGCAACAGCTTTCAAGAGATGTGTAATTCCCATTTAAAAGGGCAGGAATGGGTTATATTTGGGAGAGGGGAAGTCACGCAGATTCTATGGTTCTTTAATTTTAAAGAAAGGTAGCTCCACCCACATACACATTTGACGATCTAGGTAACATTAAATCAATTATTAAATGCTATGATTTTGATGTAGACATATCTTCATGCTTTACCGAGAAGGCACCTGCAAGGTTCCACGAAAGAGCAATTGAAGCCAAAGAGACCCATCTACAAGCCAGTGTGTGTAAAGCGCTGTTGAGTCGCAGCCAACCTATGGTGACCCCGTAGGGTTTTCAAGGCAAGAGATGTCCACGGGTGGTTAGCTACTGCCTTTCTCTGCATAGTGACCTGGGATTTCCCGAGGGGGTCTCCCATCCAAATACTAGGGTTGCCAACTCTGGTTTGGGAAATACCTGGAGATTTTGGGGTGGAGCCTGGGAAAAGGGGAGGGGCCTCACTGATATATAAAGCCATACAGTCCATCCTCCAAAGCAGCCATTTTCTCCAGGGGAACTGATCTCTGAGGATCAAATGTAACAGCGGGAGATCTCCAGGCAGCACCTGGAGGATGGCAACCCTACCAAATACTCACCAGGGCCAGCCCTACTTAGCCTCTGAGATGTGAAGAGACTGAGCTAGCCTGGGCCATCCAGGTCAGGGCTCTAGGTTTACGTTCTCTATTAGTTATTAGTCATGATTTATTGTTTTATCTGTTTTATGTATGGGCGGAAGCCCCTTGTAAGCCGCCCTAAGCCCGCTTGCGGGGAGGGCGGGGTAAAAATGTCTACAATAAATAAACAAAGATATACACAGGGGTCAGGTGAGAGAATTAGAGAAGGGAATGTCTATAGTTTTTAAAAAAATGCTTCAGCAGTATAACCGCTTAGGTGTTCTGTGCTAAACTTCTTAGTTGTGAGAATGTTCCCCCTAAGCTGTGGAGTCTTGTGAGCAAAAATTCTACTTGGTGAGCTACTGGCATTATAATTGTGAGCGAGCGATCTGGCTACTGCATCAGTTAGTTTGCTCTGGAGCCCTCCTTCCTGAGCCAAGGCAAAAATGTGTGAGCCAGGGGCTAAAAATCTGTGAGCTAGCTCACACTAACTCAGCTTAGAGGGAACACTGGTTGTGACATAAGGAAGCCGTCTCAGCTCTCTGTTTATAAACTTGTACCCCTGCAAGGATTGCAAACCAAACCTGATAGCTGACGCTTCAAAGGAAAGGAAGCGAGGGGCCCACTTCTCAGCCGCAGATGATGCTCTGTTAGCTCGGGGAGGATAGCCTTTGCTTCATACTGCTATACCTTGACAGCCCTAAGTGGGATAAACCCAAGTTAAACAAAAAATTACTACCAAGAAGTAAACAACGGGGGTGGCTGGCTTAAGGAGGCAAATAAGTTTGTAGTGCACCTCTGCCTAGGGCAGTGTTCCCCAACCTTTTTGAACCTGTGGGCACATTGGGAATTCCAACACGGCATGGTGGGCACAGCAACAAAATGGCTGCCACAAAATGGCTGCCATAGGAGGTGGAGCCAGCCAGAAAACAGTAGTCAATCAGAAGCCTTGCTGGGCAAAAATTCACCTGGCCTCGCCCACTTCCTAAAAACAGGCACCGTGTTGGGGACCCCTGGTCTAGGATAACCAACCAGCCAATAGGACAGTGCTTTGTCCAGTGCCCATTATCAGGATCGGAGACTCCAGACATCACCCATGAATGTGCCAGCTTCCATCTCTACAACCCATTAACTTCACCCTTAGCTGCTTACTTGACTCACAATATTGTTTGACTCTTGCCCTTTACTCTCCAGTTTCTATCCAGGCTGCCTCTGCCGTGACTCTGTATCTGACCCCACCCTAAGAGTGTTTTTGAAGTCGAAGCTAATGGGTTGGATCCAGCACAGGGTTTTCATGGCACAAGGACTTCTGGCCACAGAGCACAACTTTCTCAGCCCCCCCCCCCCCTACAGCAGTCCAAACTGACCCCCAGATCCTGTTCCTGGGACCCCATCTCCCCTAGGAGCAGGATTTCAAGCTGCTACTCTTCAGTTCTTGTGCATGCGGAAACACTGCGATGGATCCGACTCAACAGCTCTATCTCTGTTCATCACACTAAAGTATGAGGGGAAGCAGCTTCAAAATGTGTTTAATTCTGGGGGGGGGAAGAGATTTTATTGTGATGTTGATGTGATTTGTCCCCCTTCCCCTAGGAAAAAGGCTGAGTATTACACTGAGCATTAGGGTTGCCAACTTTGGGTTCAGAAATACCTGGAGATTTGAGGGTGGAGCCTGGGATGTAGGGAGTGGAGGGACCTTGGTAGGGTATAACACCATGCAGTCCAACTTCCAAAGCAGCCATTTTCTGCAGAAGTGGAATAAATGTATTAAATAAATAAATAGGTAATAAACAAGTGATGTACATAGTCTGGAAATTAGTGGTAATTCTGAGTGATCGCCAGCCCCCACATGGAGGTTGGCATCCCAACGGAGCATATTTTCACCAGTGAGTTGAACCACACCAGGAATAAGCCCATGTAGCCTTCCTGTCTTTTCCTGGAAAGCAGGCAGGGGGACAACCAGAAATCACATTGGCAGGGCTCCAGTGCTGTAAAAAAGGTAAAGGTTCCCTTGCTCGAAAGCCAGTCGAATCCGACTCTAGGGTTGCGGTGCTCATCTCCCTTTCAAAGCCGAAGAGCCAGCGCTATCCGAAGACGTTTCCGTGGTCATGTGGTCGGCATGACTAAACACCAAGGCGCACGGAACACTGTTACCTTCCCACTGAAGTGGTACCTATTTATCTACTTGCAACTTCTTGCTTTCGAACTGCTAGGTTGGCAGGAGCTGGAACTGGAGACGGGAGCTCACTCCGTCATGCGGCACACTCGGGTCTCGAACTGCTGAACTACCGACCTCCCACAGCCTGCAGTTCAGCGTCTTAACCACTTGAGCCACCGCAGCTCCACCAGTGCTGTAAACCAATCCCAAATTGAATACTGCCATGTACATGGTAACCAGTGCCATAGTGGGCAGAATACCGCAAAATAAAAGGGTAGAGTGTCCACGCTGTGCTCACCTACTGTCTCTCCCTCTACAAAAGCAGGATTTTTTATTGGGAACAAACGTCCATACCTGTGTTTCACTGTAATCTGTTTATGATATCCAGGCAGTCCCATCCGGCAGCTAGAGATTAACCTTGGGTTGCCAGGTCCCTTCTGGGCATTGGCGGGAACTGGGGGGGGGGGCAGTAGGGTTGCCAGATCCAGGTTGGGAAACTCCTGGAGATCTGGGGATGGAGCCCGGGGAGGGACCTCAATGGGATACAGTGCCACAGAGTCCACCCTCCGAAGCATCCATTTTCTCCAGGGGAGAAACCGATCTTAATAGTTTGGAGATGAGGGGGGATCCCCAGGTCCCACCTGGAGGCTGGCATCCCTACTTGGTAATTAGCATAAGCAAAACCCAAAGACAACAAACATCTGACCATTTGGGCCACCCCTTATTTCCTTGCATATTGTTTTCCTATGCAGGTTTGAAAATGAAACATTTGAAGTTAGTACTTACAGTGTGTGTGGTGGGTGGGTGGAGAATGAGCTGATTCTGTACTGGCAAATACATTTATCAGTGTTAATACACACAGACTCCACTCCCCCTGAGACCTGCAGGCATGAGGTATTTTCTTAATAAATGTTTAATTTGCCCTGTTGATCCCATGACTCAATAACATGCCTTACTTGAAATGTTGTTTACCAAAAACAGAGCGGGAGGGGGGGGGGGAGAACGAACTTTGAGACCTGGTCACCGAGAGGCCAGGTTTAACTTCTGCAAAACAAAATTACAAAGAAAATTTATCAGCTTGGTCGCCCCCTAAGATATTTTCTTCTCCTTCAAAAACAGGACACAAGTTCTCCTTTGGGAAGACCTGGGGAGCGAGTACCAGGGACTCCCTGGAGGCAGGAAAGCGGCAGCCTCTCATTCGGACTTATCCCATGTGAGCATAGCAAATTAGGAGCCTTTGCAAAAGAGCACGCATTATGAAACGGCATGCACTACTTTGGCATCAGCACAGATATTTAGTTTGGCCCTTGCTTTGGATCTGAAACACTGAAGTCATTTTAACTCTCCCGATGCCTTTGGAAGCATACCTGTATGTGTGGCGCTAGACAAGGAAAGTAGATACGTCTGCTAGGGCGGGACTGGAATTATGTTAAATGCGTCACAAACATTCCACAGTATAAAAAAAAGTTGAAGGCTGGGACACTTTCCTTGTGGAAAATCTTCACCTGTTCACTTACATTGTCCTCTCTGGCTCTCACTTGCCAATCTACTTGGCTGTGTAAGACTGTGACATCGCCCTCTTTGCTGTATGATCTTATTCGGGTAGGAGACGGTTCCAGGAATTAGGCTGCAACTGCAGCCAGGAGGTGGAAAGGGAAAGGGCACCAAAGAAGTCAGGAAAGAGACAGTCACAATATAGTTGAGAAATAGCTGTCCCTTTGTTATTTGGATCCCGAAAATGTAACCTGGAAGCAGTCGGCATAATCCTGAATTTTACATGATCAGATTATTCACACAAGCCCACTGTGGCTGTAAGTATGCCGACCCCCTGTCTCTCAGTAGGGGTCGTTTCACCCAGCAATGGACTCCATGGGGGTACCCCAGGAGTCCATATACCAGGCAACTTGACATAAGTGGACACAAAGATGGACACCAGGACGGGCAGGCCCCATAATCACGCCTAGGAAGTGACCCTGGAGAGCACGCGAGATCTTGCTCTGACAACTGCGACTCCCCACTCCCAGCTGACATCTGCATACTCCCGACAATGGATTTGCCTTGCCCCAGAGTTACTTCCTTCAATCTCAATTGCTAATCCTATCAGTATGATCTCGTCTTTCCTCCTCACATTTCCGTGATAATGAAAAGTCTTGACATCTACTCCTTTCCCACACCCCAAGCCCAGGTGGCTCATCAAGCAGTATTGTTTCTGTTTTGATTAGCTAAATTAGCAATCCATTAGTCCTTCAACCACTGGAGAAGTAATCTGGAACCCAACCCAAATTGTACTTAGGATCTAGAAGAGACTCTCTGGTCCCTTTTGTACACTCCTGGGAACTCTATACAAAGTTCCCAAACTCCATTGTTTTATCCCTGATTAATCTCATCAGTTCTTTGTTCCGAGAGACCCCGCAGATTAGCAAGCCCTCTGGACACGTTTTGGGGTATAACTAGCCCAGTACAGCGGCAGTCTCTATGTGTCTGCCCTGGGCGCCTACTGGGAGGTCACCCTCAAGTTCATTTGGGTTATTTCCCCTCTTTCCAGCCTCTGCTCCATGGACTCCTGATCTCCTGGATAAGTAAAGTCAGGGCTATTTTTGGGCAGGAATGTGAACGGAATTCTGGCTGGCTCCTGAGTTGGCCACGCCCAGCAGGAACTCATTAGCATAGCAGGCCACACCTAACAGCAGATACTCATTAGGACTGGCTACATTAGGGGTGTGTGGCCTAACATGCAAAGAAGTTCCTGCTACAAAAAAAGCCCTGGGTTTTGACAACAAAGTAAACAGAATAAGAAGCAAAAGGTGGGTGTGGTTGTGGCCTAATATGCTAATGAGCTGTGCTCTCAGGGGTGTGGTCTAATATGCTAATGGATTTCTGCTGTTGGGTGTGGCCTATTATGCTAATGAGTTCCTGCTGGGCTTTTTCTACAACAAAAGCTCTGGGCAAAGTATATTTCCCCAACACCCTCCTCTGTACTTCCATTACTTGTGTGTATGATTTAACGTGTGTTTTATTTCTGTATGCATGCATTTTATTAGGATTTTCTTCTGTTTAATAAAAATAACCCTTTTGGTTAAACAACTGTCTGGTTATTGAGAGTTCCCTTAAAGGGAAAGATACCCATAAACATAGATAGGAAGATCCTCGCCAATACTCCACCTTTCACTGAGGCCTAGGTAAAGGTTCCCTTGCTCGAAAGCCAGTCGAGTCCGACTCTAGGGCTGTGGTGCTCATCTCCGTTTCAAAGCCAAAGAGCCAGCGCTGTCCGAAGACGTTTCCGTGGTCATGTGGCCGGCATGACTAAACACCAAGGTTGTTACCTTCTCACCGAAGTGGTACCTATTTATCTACTTGCAATTTCTTGCTTTCGAACTGCTATTTAGCTAATTTCCCCCCAGAAACTGAAGGCAGCAATTCAGCTTCTTAAATCTATGCTGGTAGGGGTAACATGGTGGGTGGGGGGTAAAGATGTTTCAAATAAATAAAATACTCTCTCTTATTCCCATGTCTGTGTTACTTTATACAAAACATTCTTAACCTTTAAGCAGGCATGCTAATGAAGATTGCTTGTCCTGCTAGAAAACAATTTCAGGTTGTTACTTAAATCATCTGCAAAATACTATTAAGTATCTGCACAGCTACCACAAGTGTGGTAATAAGAGGGAGGAGAGTGAGCAAAAGGAAAACTGTCTAGCCTACCTCAAAGGGTTACTGTAAGGATAAACTGTGGACAGGGATTCTCAGAATGCCTCCTGAGTAGAGATGTAACATTCCCGAAAATTTTGAAGCGCGGGAAAAAATGAAAAATTTTGGAAAAATTGGGGAAAATGCTTCATTAGCACTTTTTTCTTTTCCAAATTGAAAGTCATTCTGTTACATTAGGAACATAAAATATGACTATGGACAATTTTACTTGGCATGAAATGATCACAACTAGCATATTAAAAATATAGTGGTTAAGACACTGAACTGCAGGCTGTGGAAGGTCAGTAGTTCAGCAGTTCGAGACCTGGGTTGCTGCATGACGGAGTGAGCTCCCGTCTCTAGTTCCAGCTCCTGCCAACCTAGCAGTTCGAAAGCAAGAAATTGCAAGTAGATAAATAGGTACCACTTTGGTGGGAAGGTAACAGCGTTCCGTGCGCCTTGGTGTTTAGTCATGCCGGCCACATGACCACGGAAACGTCTTCGGACAGCGCTGGCTCTTCGGCTTTGAAACGGAGATGAGCACCGCAACCCTAGAGTCGGACTTGACTGGCTTTCGAGCAAGGGGAACCTTTACCTTTACTTAAACAATTATTACAAACAGAATCTACTTTTAAAATAATATTTATTTGTAATTGTAATAAATGGAGCAACAATCTCCTGAACTGTTTACTAGTTCATGTGGAACAGTCAAAAAAACCTCCCCAAAACAATTTTTAAGAATCCAGAAGTAACAATTATTCACATTGCCTCTCCACAGTATTACATAAAAATAAGAAACCCCATTCTCATAAAAAGAATTGAAGACGGGGGAAGTCTATAGAAGGGAGTGTGGGACTAAGTTTCAATGAATGGGCATGAAATTTAATCAGAATCATTTTCTGAGCTGTAATTATCAGTATCAGTTTCAGTCTCTGCTTCTGCAGCTACTCTGTTGTGTCTGTCATTATCACAGTTATTATGGATCTCTAAAAACTGAAGGTTTGCCCGGATTGAAACAAGCTTCTCTACCCTTTCACATGTCAGTTTATTTCTTGATTTAGTGTGTTTCCAAACATAGACCAGATTCTTTCACATGCTGCAGAAGATGGAGGAACCTGAAGAAGGCGAGAAGCAAGAGGAGTCAGAGGCTGTGTTGTGCAAAGACCTTGCCACCATGTTGCAGGAGGAATATGTTTGGCAAAATCCCAGATTGCATTCCTGGACCAAATCCCTGAAGATTTTCTATATTCTGCAACATTTCAAAGTACCTTCCCAACATCAAGTCCTAAATATGCTTGTTTTGTAATCCAGTCAAATGCAGTAACAGTGCTATCATCGCTTATATTTCCACCTTTGAATCTTGAATCCAGCAGATTTGCAGCAGCATGAATTGGATGGCAACAAATTCTTCCCTTTTTAAAATAAAATCTTCCACTTTACTTTCTTCTATAGTTGTAAGTGGAGATATACTGAGATTTTCAAAAACAGTTGTTTTTTATCTTGGTCATTAGATAAGGAATTTCTGCCAAAAGTGCACTATCTGATTCAGATGCAGTGATTGCTGCAGCAATTGGCTTTAGAATCTTCAGGGAATTTTGCAGCTGAACCCAGAAGACATCCTGACCAAGAACAGTCTTTCTTACACTCCTGGGTACTTTAAGATCTTCAACTATTACTGTTTCTTGAAGAGCTTCTTTGTTTTTTAGTAAACTTTCAAAGGAGATCACCACTCCAGGCCACCGAGTTTTACTACAGAGCTTCAGTGTCACTATTTTATTCTTTGCATTTTTTTCTACTTGCTTCTTCTTGAAAACGGCAGCTTTTACATGTTTTATAACTTCTTTTGCTTGTCTATAGAATATTTGAAGGGTGTCCAGTTTCATAATATCGTTAAGAAGCAAGTTTAGGCCACGAGATGCACATCCTATTGCAGTAATATGTGGATACTTATCCATTATGATCTCCCATGCTGCTTTCATATTGCTGGCATTGTCAGTCAGCAAGGCAAATACTTTACCACTCCCAATTTTCTGTAGGACTTCACATATTTTACAGCTGATATATTCTGCAGTATGTCTGTTCTCCCCTGTTCCAATGCTTTTGTAAAAAACTGGTTGAGGTGTTGTTATAACAAAATTTATAATTCCTCCTCCTCTCACATTTGTCCATCCATCT
>NW_015169861.1:90008-92931 GCF_001447785.1 Gekko japonicus | reverse complement strand
GCGCAGTTGCTCCCCAGCACAATCAAATGCCCGGGGGGGGGGGAGCCACAGAACGGAGAGCGAGGCAGCCGGCTGCGCATGTGTGCGCATGCGCAGTTTGGCTGGGAGCCTTGCATGCTGCGGGAGACGGGTGCGCTAGCGATCCCACGGCCGCCCTTGCTGCGGATTTTCAGGTAGATAGTACTCTTTTCTAGGTTGTTTTTTTAATGCGGATCGAGGACGGGTGCGCTCCGCTTCCCAGATGTTGCAGTGTGATCGCGCCTGTTTGATGCGCCCCCAATCCGTTAGTCTTGCGGGGCAAAACCTCCCGTGTGACCAGGGCCCTGGTAGCATTTGGAAATGCATATTTCATCTGACAATATTTGCAAATCACATTTTTCTTCTCAGAAGAACTTGTAATGTGAAAATGCCTCCATATCCTAGATGTTGGTCTCACCATTTTCCTGAGGGGAGTAGGAAGAAAGAAAAATAATTCAATGGTTAGTTTGCAAGAAGACACTAATCTATGGTTGTGGGGGTGGGGAGTAAAGAACCAGATTAGTAGTAATTAAATTATTATTTACACAAAGGTTATAAAGATAAACTAATGTAGCTAAATGATTCAGTGTTCTGGAATCAGATAAATGAAAACTCTTACCTTTTAAAATTAAGTATATACTTTCAGGTCCTTTAAAAAAAAAAGTTTTTATTGGTTTTGTCATAAATCCAGTAATATATGTATCATGTACAATAGAAGTATCATCAATCCTTTACAGAGTTAAGTAACTACAAAAATCCGAAAAGATCACAATGATTTTTAACAAAATTAAAGTGAATACAGATCACTCCGGCGTCCCAGAATACCTACATATTTCAACTTTATGAATTCGTATAGGTAATTTCAAACCATCAATATCATTAGTTGGTTTGAGGAATTAAGAAGAAATACAATATGATAGTAGTTACAGATTCACAAGAACATTTACATCCATCTTTGCAATTGTTGCCAGGAGGAGGGCAAGAAATCCTCTGAAGCTAAGAATTCTAAGACAGGATTCCATTTTTTCATTATAGGTTTGTCTATTGGTTTCAGAGCTATTCTGTTCAATTTCATCATTAAAACGGGGGGGGGGGGATGGGTTTTTTTTTAAAATTTTCCAGTTTTTTCCCGGGCCTTCACATCTCTACCCCTGAGCACCTTAGGAAAAAAGCCGGGTAAAATCAAAATTCAATGCTAAACCAGAGGTCTTTTAGTAAATGCCACTGGCTAGACCAAGAATCTCCACATCTTCACAGAAGTAATTTAAATTAATTCATTCCTGCCTTTAATGCAGCTCTCTACATTTAGCTTTCCCTTGTCTTCTCCAGTTTTTCATCCATTACATTTGTATCCTCCTCCACAGCCTCTCGTTCAACATATCTGTCAGTTGCAGACTGAGGATGCAAAGGAGGGCGAGAGTGAAGGGTAGAGCAACAACAGACCAAATTTACTTGGGAGAGAAAATGGCCATAGCCTTTTACTTACAACTGTAAGAGCATGAGTGGAGCATGGGGCATGGATCCAGCATCAAGCAATCTACCTGTTGGCAGATGACACAACCCATTCAGCCCATCCCACCTGTCCAGGGAGCACTGTGGGACACCAAGTCCAGTGGTCCCACATGGGCATATACCACTGTGTGGTTCCCTTGCCATCGGAGGGTTGGAGCCAGAAGCCAACTGACCTAGCTGGCCAGAGGCAACTCCCTAAATAAAGGAGGGATGGACTTTCAGATCTTTCATGGTTTCTTCTAGCCTGATTCTCCCCTTCCTTAAAGTCTTATAAGAACCTGGTCTTGCAGGAACCATGCCCTTTGCCTAACCTGACACCCAGCCTGCTGTAGTTGACTCCCCTTCTTCATAGTATGCACCTGTAAGTGCAGCTGCAGCCTGCTCTTCTATGTAAATTCTGGTGTATACGTTTACTGCCCCATTTGCCTCACACACTGCTGAAAGGGGGAGGAGAGTTCTAGTTTAGCAGATTCCACATGAAGCAAGTCCCAAATGCCCAGGACTGGTAGACAGCGGCTACAAGGATGGGAAGCAGTGGCTCTCAGTCTCCCCAGGTGTCTTACAGATTTAAACCACATTCCTTCTTATTTCTGTTCTCAGTGGAGAGAAATATAAATTTACTTTCTCTATCCAAGACAAATGCTATCCACTAACAAGAGTGAAACTGAGTATAAGAGCACTGCTAAGTGGTTAATACAACTAGTTATCCTACCATTATGGCAAATGGTGTGAAATTAAGCATAGCTCAAAGTTACCCTTCCAGACATTTGTCAAGATGCCATAAAATTGAAATGTTCATGTGGATGACTGTTTGGAAGTACTTCTTTAAAAATTCAAGCCATTGTGTTAAAGTAAATAGGATCACATTTTTTTAAATGGCTAAGATTTTTACTAAAATATACATTAAAAAAGCCATATTTAAACTTGCAATGTAGACAGTCAGCAATCTCAGTCTGAATTCTATTTGAAGTGCTTCAAACAGGAAAAAAACATACAAAGGTTGCAAATATGGCATTATACATATCATATCAACAGCACCATAATGAAGCCAGGAAAAATGCTACATGTGAACAACAGAAATATTTATTTCGGTCTCTTGTGCATATTGGTGATGTTATAAGGTCATGGCTTTGTGGCATGAAGTGTACTGTTGCACCAATTTGATATTGTAGCCATTGTTTCATGTTCTTTTACGGACTTAATTTTAAAGCATTGTTCTTTTCCAAATATGACAGTGTGCATACTGAGCAGGCTTTTTCCACGGCAAAGGGAATTATACTTCTATGGAAGCCCTTAAACTCTCTCTTACTTAAAATGCATAGGATATGTTAGTGCTTAATTTTACAGAAAAGCTAGAGGCCCATGAGAATTGTGTTGGAAGTTCCCCCACCAC
>NW_015169861.1:51805-89405 GCF_001447785.1 Gekko japonicus | reverse complement strand
TCCCCCCCCCCCCCCCTTTTGTTAATCCAGAGACATTTTCCTGCATACGTAGCAAACTCCTAAAGATGTGGACTTTGCTGTATTTGTGATAATGGCACTCACTTTACTAATAGTAACTGCCTATACAAGGCATGAGGACCCCAAAATAATCCAAGCCAATACAATTCTGTTGATTTAAGCCTAAAGCCTCTTATTCATGCCTTTAACTTAATTTACTTTACTTAACGTCCGCATTTGAACTGGCTTCTCTGTCCCCCCCCCCCCCAACACACACTTCATTTGTCACATTCCAACAACTTTTGTTTCCCACTTAAAGGTTCTGTAATTCGGGCACAATTTGCCTGTGATTCTCATTTCAACTTAGGCGTGTTTACAAATAAAGCGAATCATTTCCCCAACTAATGCCTTATTATCCTTGGTGTTAGCAATACAGGCCAGATCATCTACTTTGCATGCAGAATGTCTCAGGTTCTCATCTGTAGTAATAATGATAAAATAGTATTTCATATGAAAGACCTCTCTCTGAGACCCTCAAGAGCTGCCATACAGAATAGATGAGTATGACCTCCATAGACCAATTATCTGACTACATGTGTTCACTTTATTAGTCTGGATCCAATATACACATTTTATGCAAATAAAGGACACTGGGGGTGGAGGGTGGGGAGATATGCCCATGTTTTGTAGATTCCTGCCGTAGCTTCCCCGGCTTCAGAGCACTGGGGTGGGATGGTTGGGGTTTACAGAAGGAAGGGAGACACTCAAGAGATCCATTGTACAAATAGAGACTTGCTCATGAGTTTACTTGGTCGAGCCTATTTTAGGTGTCCAGGTGGCCTGTCAAAATAGCCACTGGAAATAATCAAAACTGTATCCAATTATTTCTATTATGAAATCATTATTGGTTGAGTGTAAGCTGATGATGTTGTAGGTATATTGAGGTCATTGCATCTTAACAGAATGGTACCTTAAACATTTGTGAGATCAAAGGAGATACATGCCTGTAACACTGGCCGTGCTAAGGAAGAAGCAAGCAAAATAATTTTAGTGAGAAAACTACTAAGAAGCCATTGAACAATAACATAAGAAGGTTTGCCAGTTAACAATTCCTGTTACAAGTCCTTTTGTGGATCAAAAACTGGCTGATTAATAAGAAACAGAGAGTGAGTATAAATGGGCAATTTTCTCAGTGGAGGGTGGTAAGCAGTGGGGTACCGCAAGGATCAGTACTCGGTCCGATGCGTTTTAACTTGTTTATTAATGATTTGGAGTTGGGAGTAAGCAGTGAAGTGGCTAAATTTGCAGATGACACAAAGTTGTTCAAGGTGGTGACAACCAGGGAGGATTGTGAGGCACTCCAAAGGGATCTGTCAAGGATGGGCGAGTGGGCGTCAACGTGGCAAACGGGGTTCAATGTGGCCAAGTGCAAAGTGATGTACTTTGGAACAAAAAATCCTAACTATAAATACACATTGATGGGGTCTGAACTGGCAGAGAGTGACCAAGAGAGAGATCTTGGAGTCGTAGTAGATAACTCAATGAAAATGTCAAGACAGTGTGTGACTGCAATAAAAAAGGCCAACGCTATGCTGGAGATTATTAGAGAATTGAAAACAAATCAGCCAGATCATAATGCCCCTGTATAAATCGATGGTACATCCTCATTTGGAGTCCTGTGTACAGTTCTGGTCACCACACCTTAAAAAGGATATTATAGCATTGGAAAAAGTGCAGAAAATGGCAACTAGAATGATAAAAGGGTTGGAACACTTTCCCTATGAAGAAAGGTTAAAGCGCTTGGGGCTCTTTAGCTTGGAGAAACGACAGCTGAGGAGTGACATGATCGAGGTTTATAAGATTATGCACGGGATAGAGCAGGTTGAGAAAGAAGTACTTTTCTCCCTTTCTCACAATACAAGAACTCGTGGGCACTCCATGAAATTGCTGAGCGGTCGGGTTAGAACAGATAAAAGGAAGCATTTCTTCACCCAAAGAGTGATTAACACATGGAATTCACTGGCACAGGAGGTGGTGGCGGCTACAAGCATGGACAGCTTCAAGAGGGAACTGGATAAACATATGGAGCAGAGGTCCATCAGTGGCTGTTAGCCACAAGGTATAGATAGGAACTCACAGGCTGGGGCAGGTGATGCACTGTATTCTTGGTGCTTGGGGGTCAACAGTGGGAGGGCTTCTAGTGTCCTGGCCCCACTGATGGACCTCCTTGATGGCACCTAGTATTTCTGGCCACTGTGTGACAGTGTTGGACTAGATGGGCCATTGGCCTGATCCAACATTGGCTTCTCTTATGTTCTTAATTCACTTGTGAATGGCAAGGAGTAGAGTGATTCTTTCTTTGGAGAATGGCAAGCATATTAGAATGAAAACCAAACCTCATGGTGATACATGGTGATACATGTAGCTTTTACAAACCACATATATAAAAGGTATGCCTTTTGTAGGTGAGATTTTATTTAAAAATGTAAAATCAAAATGTAATACATACAATAAAACAACAGTGAAAAACAAGATGACAGAACTAGTAAGTAATACAGCACCAGAAGAAAAACACAAACTTGAGGCCCCAAAGGGTCAGGTAATATGACAGTCTTTGCCTGGGCCTAAAAGATGGCATGTGGGAGGAGAGAGCTCCACAAGTGGACTGTATTCTCTAGTACACCCCCCCCTCCCCAAATTCCATAGACAGGCACCTGGAGAAAGGCATATTTGACCCTCAACTAACTGGCGAGATAATATGGAAGGCTTTAGGACTCACTAGTCTGGACCCTGGATGTTTAAAATGTTAACATCGGTACTTTAAAACTGTGCCCAGAAATCAGCTGGAAGCTAGTGACTACTATGCCATGTTTATCCTGCAATTCTTTCAAGATCAGGGGGAACACACATAGTTTCTTCAGTGCTTATTTTGTCCTCACAAGAAGTGCTTAATGTAGCTAGGCTAAACAGTGGCACCAGTGAGCTTCTCATGACAGAGTAGGAACTTGAACTCAGATCCACATCATAACTCAACACTGATCACTACACCTCACTGACTCAATACATATATTAATTAATATAACAAAAGTTTAAAGAACCTGAGAGTTGTTAGATCTGGATCTCAGTGAATACTTTTTTCTGCTTTTTGTTCACCCTGACATTTAATATTTGTCTATGGAAAATGCCAACAAATCCACAAATTTTCAAAACCAGGGCTTAAGGTTCGGAGTATTAAAAAACCTGGCAGTGATATGACAGCCATATTGTTCCTTTTCATGCTTCGTCACCCAAAGCACCCTCATCCTAGAAGGAATCATTACTTCTTTGTGGTCTCTGAATTCACCATATGTCTCTAAAATAAAGGCAGTAACAAGCTAAAAGCAACTGTTCTTGGCCACTATCCCCATGAACTGCAAGACTAATGAAACTTCACCCACTGAAGGCAAGTGCAGAGTAATCTATTTGAGCACTGTCTTCAGCACAACTTGAGCTGCTTGCATCATTTCTCCTCTGAACATTAACACCTAATGCTTATGAACTGTGCTCACTTAACCAAGTTTACCCTTTGCAGATACCAGCAATACACTTGAAGCTCTTTGCCCTCGTAAAACATGTATGACCTACACCTTGCATATCTCTCCTTATTTCATAAGGCATGGGTTTCGGTTTTATCTGCTATTACTATTCATTGCTTTGTTGTTTGTTGATTTTATGTTGTGAGCCGCCCTGAGCCCATTTTGGAGGATAGGGTGGGGTATAAATTTAATAAATCAATCAATCCTAGAGCAATAGTACCTGACCCATATATGCCAAAAGTGTGTAAAAACTCTGCTCTAGTTTTAAAGTAACTGTCTGATTTGTCTGTTTCGTATACTACCTAAGGAAGTATACCTAAGGCAGTCTGTTTCGTATACTACCTTTACTCTTGCTTTCTCCTGAGTTGTGGAAGAACTGCAAAATCAATGATGCTCCTTCACCACGATTAAAAAATACATCCTGGTCAAAGAGAAGCACCCAAAAACTCACACAATCATCTCATTAAAAGAAAATGCTAATGAGTGCAGTGGTTAGTATCACAATAGAAGTGGGAAGACCAAAATTCAAACTCATAATGAAACACACTGGATAACCTTGGGCCAGTCGTGTACATTTGGCCTAAGCTGCCTCACAGGGATACTGTGAGGGTAAGGGACAAGCCACTAAAATATGCCAGATTGAGCTCCTTGGAGAAAGGGTGGGATAAATGGTTGAGAGGTGTGGTATACTGGTTAGAGTATCAGACTAGGATCCAGAAGACTGAGGTTCCAATGCCCACTCTGCCTTGGAAGGTCACTGGGTGACCAGGGGTCAGTCATCGGCTTTTAGCCTGCCCTACCTCGCATCGCAACCCTAGAGTCAGACTCGACTGGCTTTCGAGCAAGGGAACCTTTACCTTTTTTTACCTCATGGGTTCGTTGTGAGGATAAAATGAACTTTCTAAGCTGCTTTTGAGTCCCCATTTTAGAGAAAGGTGGGGTATAAATAAATAAATAAGTACAAAGAAAATGGTTATATGGGCTTGAGATGGGTACTGCTTTAAGAAAGTTCAATCCGTAGCAGTTGACATTTTCTTCTGTCTGCATATACCTAATTCTGAACCTGGCTCTAGAGTGCAAAAGATTTACACAGTGGGGCCAGGGACAGGTGAGAAATTTTTATACCAATCTGGGAGAAGTCCCAGGTTTGCAGGGGGGGAAAAGCAAACAAACCACATTGCTGGGATAAAACTCCCAAAATTGTAGAAGCAAAACCTGCAATTAACCAATAATGCTACTGAAACTCTCACAAGACTATGCGGAGACATCTCAGGAGCCATTTTGGGGGTTGCTAGGCAACCACCTTCCATGCCTTGGTGAGTATTATGTGGGAGAGAAAGGAACATAATTGTAAAAAGGTAAAAGATGGTTCGAGGGAAGCGGGGAGGAAGGTTAAACACTGAAAAGGGAAGCAGAAAGGGTAGGTAGGTAGGTAGGATAGAAAATGAGACAGGCTAAAGGGGAAGAGAAATCGGGAAAGTGGGATGGGGGAACAGACAGCTAAAAAGTAGGTATGGGAGAGAGAGAAGGAAGCAGATAAAGGAAAAAGGAAAGCAGAGATAAGTGGGCAGAGGAGTATACATGGGAGTGAGATCCTCCTTTGTGAGTCCCTATTCATTAGTCTCTATTTTTCTACAGGATAGAACCGCCCCATTTTTTAAAAAGCCTATTTAAATGTTCCAATTGAATATTGTCCACACTTTGTTCTTTTGTGCGAGTAGTTTTCAGAGTTCAGGAATCATCCATGACCAGGGATGGGCATGAACCAAAATATTCCGGTTCAGGGTGGTCCTCAATGGAACCCCGGACTGGGGGGAAAAACCACGCCCAAATGGAACTGGCTGAACAGAACTGGCAAGCCACAGTCAGGAGAAAGGGGGGGGGAATTGCTCAGTTAGGGTTAAATGGCTGGTGGCCACTTAAACCTAATAGCGGGGTGGGTGCTCCCATCTGCTGTTAGGCTGATAAGGCTTGCAGCCATTTCAGCTGTCCATTTTGCTTCCTCCCACTCAGAAGCAGGGGGCAGCAAAACAGATCATTGAAATCATTGCCAGCCATTTAATCCTAACAGCGGGGCTGGTGTGCCCATCCGCTGTTAATGGCCCAAACAACTGAACTGTGCAAAAGCTTGGTAAACGTTCTGGGGCTCTGAACTGGACAACGTTCGTGCTGAATTTTGGTGCATGACCCGGTTCGTGCCCATCCCTATTCATGACAGCAACTGCGCCTGAATTGCAGTTTGAGGTGCTACAATTTAATAAGATGGCTTACTTGAAGAAACAGGGGAGAGAGAATTATTTTCTCTAGATCGTCAGGCAGAGAAACGTCTTTTGGCCTCCGAAGAAAAAGACTGGTATTTTCTAAGCATGGCAAACCGGTTCTTTATTGTGAAGATCGTTTCAGAGGGTAGCCATGTTGGTCTGCAGTAAAAGAGCCTCCTACCTCCTTTCCTTGCAACACCCCTCCCGCCTTCTGATTAGGAGATATGGACTCAAATCTCCATTCCTACTTCTTTCTGACAAAGGGAGTTTTGACTCTTGCAAGCGTATACCCTGAAAATCCTGTGGTCTCTAAGGTGCTACTGGATTCTAATCTCAATATTCTTTTCAGTCAGTCCTTGGCAGCTTCTTAGGGAGCACTTTTCATTAGAACAGGTCATCTCTCCAAAAGAAGCCTCCTCTAACTCTTCATGTTACTTCCCTTATACAGTCATAACAATCGCTTTTTAGAAAAACAAAGTATTTATTTATAAGGCCTGTACACAAAAGCACTGTATGCATGTTTAATACTTAATTTTTTAAAATAAATCCCTTTATACAACGGACCTCGGGGTATGTTTCAGCTCCAGTGGAGGAAGGCTCATCAGTTCAAGTTCTCCTTTAACGTAGAATTGAAAATTCTGTTGCTGCTGGATTTCACTGACAGGTCTTTCTGTAATGTTTTAAAGAGAGAGTTACATTCTTCTCTAGCAGCAGAGTGCCAGCATAGGAGTTACATAGATAGATTAGAAGAGATACTGCTGTACACTGCCCCTTCATATTTCAGCTAAGGTCTATAAAATAGATGACTAATCCTCTTATCTGTCATTCCCAACCCAGTATGCCCCATAGACTTTTTGAAAAATGTGTTGTATATACATTTTTTTGATGTTCACAGTTGTATGACAAACCGCTTAGTGGAATTTGACCCAGGCATTAGCTACTTGTAATTTTTCCCTGCTGGACTTTGGTCTGAACCTATCCTTAATGCTAGCGAACATAATGGAACCACAAGTTTTGAGAGGACTGAAACAATTACCCAGTATTCCAAGTAAATATTTAAATGAGAGCACCTCTACTACCTCCAGCTCAATTTGCTGCAACGGTAACTAAAGATTTTAGCCCAATCTTTCGCATCCTGGATTATAGATTGTTTGATACAGAATTTTCCTCGTCTTATCTAGACCATAACCTAGTTTTAATTCTAGAAAACAATCTTCTAGAATTGCTTGTTAAAAGTTTAGATGCAGAACTTGTCTGCATATGGAAGCATGAACTTGTCACTCAAATTAATCCTAGCTAGCTGCTCAGGTTAAGGATCAAGTGTTCCTGTACCGAGTATCTGATTTGTTTAGCTTACAATCACGGCATACTGTTTAGAGTGTTGGATCAAGGATCTGGTAGACCCAGGCTTTAATTCCTACTCTGCCATGGAAGCTTGTCGGCCAGTCACACACATTCTGCCTAACCTATCTTGCAGGGTGACTGAAAGATGGGAGAATTGTGTGTTGTAAGTCACTTTGATTGATTGATTTGATTCATTAAATTTCTATCCCGCCCTTCCAGCCAAGGCTGACTCAGGGCGGCTTACAAAACAACAGTGGGTCTCCACTGAGGAGAAAAGCAGGACATAGATATCTAAATAGATGACCTTCAGTGCTTTTCATGTTTGCCATCATGCACTTATAACCAAGGGAGATCCCTATGTCTATGGGATGTTTTTACAGCACCATCAGTGTATATGGCAACCTAAGGTTGGATCATTCAGTCAGTGAGTGAAAGACACTAATGGCCACAGATCTCTCACATATTCCCCTTCTTCAGAAGTTCATTTTGACCCAGGGAAAAATAATTCCTAGGCTCACGGGACCCATGTGGACCCATGCCGGTTGGGAGGCTGCACCTAGTGGAAAGTGAAATGAGACTTCATCAGCAGAGCTAACGCTTGAAGCATGAGAAGCATTAATTTCACCCTCTCCTCAGTGCAGCCTTCCAATCCACATGGCCATTCGACTGTGTGTTTCCTAGAACCCCAATAATCAATTTTCCACGGTCAGGTGGAGCTGCAGAAAAGATGACCAATCCTCCACTCACAGATCATGAGATCCAACCCCAGGTTTAACAAGCCAAAAGAGTTACTCCAAAAGGGATTTATTGACCTACTCTGAGGGAACAAAAGAACCACCAAACAAGTGTAGATAAATGTCATTAGAACTTGGTTAAATTTGGGAATGAGGGTTAGGGATTTGAGGACAGAGGTGACACCATAAGCACATTCAGGAAGAGAACTGCATGCATGAGGAATTCAAGGGAGAATAAACAGAACTCTGAAAGAGAGCTTCAGGTGGCAGACTCTGGTAGGAGCAGACAGGGATATAACGAGAAAGGGAGGAAGGTTAAAGCTGAGACAAGGTCTTGAAAAGCTTTGTCCCAGAAATGCAAAGGAATGAGAAGCTGGCGAAAAAGCTGTAGGAGGGACTTTACAGGGTCTGAGCAACAGGAGTGGTGAATGATTTCGGCAGCTAAATATGGAGTATAAAAGGAACTGCTGCCAAGATTGCATAGCCTGGTCAACAGGATGAATGGTGATGTTCACCATTTGGAAGGCTCTGAGAATGAAGCAGATCATGGTATGTTCCAAGACAGAAGGAGGAGAAACAGAGCTGCCATTTGTCAAGAAAAATTAGGGGGAGGATAGAAAGGAAAGAAGAGAAATAGCAGTAGGTAAGTCATTTGTGTTACTGAAGAAAGCAAGTCTTTCTTGGTTAGCACGTGAGGGGGGAGTGGCAATGCTGGCAGATTCAGGTAGAGGAGGGATTGTCAGAATGAGTGATCATGGTTCTGCAGTAATGATGCTTGTCTGAGCAGCTGGCAGAGAAAGCAAAAGCTCGCACTGAAAACGAGCCAAGTCAGCCAAACCTTTCGACTGTGTCCAAAGACACTCGGTTGCTTGAGAACACAACCAGACGCAACAAATAGGGTGATAATAAGCCAGGGTTGAGCATTAGTGGGAGGAAATGAAGCGAGAACTGAAGGGTGGCTACTGTTGAGTTGTGAGGGAAAAAGACACCCCCCCCAAAAAAAAACCCACTATTGAACTAGACTGAAGAGAGAATGAGGGAGAGCAGAATGCATGCAATACTGAAAGCAACATCCCCAAAGAGTTCCAACAGAGCAATGCTGTGTTTGCTGTCAGGAGTAGATATACCAGTGAACAGGAGTGTTGCATCAAAGTCACTGGCCGAAAGTAAAGGTAGGAAGTAAGTATGTCATACAGCATTTCGAGTGTCATACTAGGATCTGGGAGACACAGGTTCGACTTCCTATTCTGCCATGGAAGCTTGCCAGATGACCACTGGCTTACCCCACAGGATTGTTGTGAGGATGAACATGGAGGTGGGAAGAACAGCGTAAGCCACTTTGGGTCCCCACTGTGGAGGAAACTGGGGTATAAATGAAGTAAACAAAACCCAGCACACACGTATAAAGCCATCAAGAAGCCAGGTGGGATAATTTTGGCAGGGAAAAGGCTACACGCTCAACAGTCACATCTGGTAAGAAAACTGGAAGGCAGCTATATACTAAAGCAACACAGAGCAATAGGTACACAGGTGTGCTTGAGAAGCACCAAGGGGCAGAAGCTGAAAGGATTTGGCAAGAGTGACAACTCTCATCACTGCAGCTGTCACAGAAGTATATTGGAAAATATACTTCTCTGGAAAAGGAGGTGGTACTCTGCAGCATGAGGGGAGGCAAGAGGAGGTTTCAGGAGGTCATGGAGTGGACTGCTCTTTGGGTCAGGAAGTAGCAGTTCTAGAGAAGAAGAGGAGGGAGTACAAGAATAGTCAAGTGAGTGGAGGGAGAGACTGAAGGAGAAGATAAGCATGCACAATTTTGGAGGCCAAGTACAGCACAGCTTAGGAGGATACGAATAGGGAGGCCAGTGGAGAAGTGACGTACCCACAAGCAAGAGAGAGAAGACCAACTGGGCACACAGATATGAAATACAGGTGACCAAATCCCAAATACAGGTGACCAAATCCCAAATAAGCTAACAGGTGATACCTTTCCGCAACCATGTCATCAAAGCAGAGCCAAAGCTTGATGGGGTGCAGAAAAGGATTTTGTTTCTACATTAAGATATGACAGGGAGAGGAGATAGAACTGGCTCAAATGACACTGGAATTTCTTATCAGTGGACAGCCAGGGTAGTAAGGTAGGTTATTTTACAACAAATTAATGGGTTAACTAATCCTAAAGGCCCAAGTTTCTTCCTAGAATTAGCCATCATGCATGGAGAAACATTTCAGGTACAACTGCCAGGTATATAACGCAAGGCAACAATGTTGTCATGAACTGCGCTCCCAGGCAGCTTTGGTCAACTGTTAAGCCTAAATCCACATTAAGCCCGTTACTGAGCTAATGAACTTCACAAGCATTGGAATTCTGATCTGGACAAAAATTATCCTGGCTACAGTCTCAAATCATTTCAGCTAAGTTCAGAACTCTGCTTCTGAACTTCCTTCTAAAGTAGCCTCTGCTCATTTCCTATAAAGCTACGTGATTAAGGAAACACAGTGAAGACATACCATGAAATCTGAATAGCTAAGTTGACTGTCTGGTATGCTTTCCTTGCACTCTTCCAATGGTGGTCGGTGCAGGGAATCTAGAGGTATGCTTTTGGAAGGAGTCTGCAAAACGTAATTATAATTACACCTACTTGTCTTGAGTTACATTAAGTACAATCTTTAAGATCCCTTAAAGTCTGAACTGGATCACTTGTTTATTTCATGGGAAGGAAAGATTCTATGCAATACATTTCACAATTATACAAGAGCTTCCAACACCTCCTTCAACGAGTGGAACTGACGCTGTTCTACATTCCCCCCTACTTCTGTTCTTCAACTGCACTATATATCATGAAAGCCATACTCTTTTCATCTGAAGTACCTTTTAAATTCTGCCACATCACTCTCTGCCACATTTTGAGGTCTAGCTTCAACACTTGCTTATTAAGCGGCTGCAAGAAAAAGGGAGGGGGGGGGGGGGGGGGGGCAGCTGTGTTGATCTGCAGCACAAGAACTAGATTCGTGTCCAGTAGCACTTTAGAGACCAAGAAGATTTCCAGGCTACAGGCTTGCCAGAGTCAAAGCTTCCTCTGACAGATACCAAGGTCTCTAAGGTGCTACTAGAAATCCGTTAGCAAGTTAGATTTATCGACATTTATAGAATGTTGTTCATGCTAACCCCACTAGAAATATACTCCGCTTAGGCCTTACCCTCACCTACCCTAACCTCCCTGAACCCACTCGTTTACCAAGGAGCTGGCTCGATCTCCCACAGATCATCCCAGCACATATTCCCATTACCTGAAGATCCATTAGGCTGGCATGATCTCTCTTTCTCTTGCTATGTTTGGAAGACTTGCTTTTGACAGCATAAGCTTTTAGGCTCATTTTGAGCAGTGCCAGTGACCCAGTTTACCAGTAAGACACTCACAATGTACATTATAGCTCAAATCATTACTATAGTGTGCATGTCTTTGTTAACTTGTCCAGTGAACTATTAAAAATTCACTTTCTGGCAGAACGGGGCAAAGAGTAATTGAAAATAATCCAAAAAGTCAAAATACAATGGCTTGTATCTAACAAAACTCTACCACGTGTGTTGATTTTTTCCGGTATTCACCTTTTCTTACCAGACCCTTTTGATTCTAAGAATCCCATAGTGGAATCTGTGTGGGAAAAGAAGGGAAGTGGAACTGGGCACAGATATCTTCCCTCTTGCACATATGGCTCTGTTTGCTGAACATGGAGAAAAGGATTTTGCCTGATTTCCCCTTCCTCCCCCCCCCCCCCCCCCCTCACCATCTGCGTTGCTTTTTGTTCACATAGGTACTACAGTTCTAGGCATTCTTTTTCCAGGAGTCAAATGAGAAGGGGAAACATGGCTGAAGTCTTGGCTACCACCCAATGCTGCTAGGGAAGAACATTAATAGCCAAAGCCTGCCTAATTCACATCCACTGGTTTATGCTTGCTTGCAATTAAAATGAAAACTGTAATTGAAGGTAACCTGTCACACCTAGGCAATGAAACAATATCAAATTCACAGCTATTCAGCCATCTGCTCCAATTCTTTTGACTGTCCAAAGCAATTTCCTGTTTGAAGCCTTCTGGAAAAATTGCAACAATCACTTGAACTTGGTGAGACTTGCTTCCAAGTAAATATACATAAGAAAATATTGTCAGTCACTTAGCATTATCAATAAATAAAAGGCAGAAACTTGAAGATTTCTTGCTTACTTGATCTTGAACATTCACTCTGTTTTTGACTATTCCTTTTCCTCCTCAAAAAACATTACGCTTATCCTCAGAGGAGATATCTGACTAGAATCTAAAAGGATGTACTCTTGTTTGAGATAAAAACATAGAGAGCAGTCTTTAGGCTGTGGAAGGCATCAACGCTAATCTTTTAGGGTTAGTTTTCAGAAACTATTACGGATGGAAGATACTAGACTGCACTTGCCTTTTGGTAGTCATGGTTCACCAAGAAGTTAACCCTGTAACCTAAAGATGTTGCAAGGAAATATTTTTAAACACTATATTCATTTTAGAAGGCCTCCTGCTAAACAAAGCATCTGCCTAAAATGTTGAAGAGTATCTATCAGAGATATGGATAACCTCACTCCCTGATACTTTGTGGTTGCACCCACCACCCTGTATCATAATTCCCAAGGAGTCTGCAGGCTCAGAAATGTTGGGGAAGACTGGTTTTTACCCTGATACACAGAACAAAGAGTTGTCCTTCTTTTCACATTCTTCTAAGTTCAAGATTCTCCTGTCACCAAAGGCTTTCAGGTATTAATGATACACTTAAAAACATACACAAGTCACATATTGTTAACACCCAAAAACGACACAAGGTAAAAACAAGTTTGGTGGTGGAAGGGAGTAAAAAAGTGACAAATGAACCTTCAGAGAAAGGTATTCATTCGGTCTTTATAACCTTATTTACACTAGATCCTTGGTGCTTCCGTGGTGGCCAATTTTTTTTTTAAGTTGTCAACGGTCAAGTGTGACATAGAATCTTCAGCACATTCTCCAGTTCCATCCCCCATACCTTCAACACTCTTATATCTAGTCTAGGGAGCAGGGGAACAAGCACCATAGTGGAAACGTAAGTGGGAATACACACACACACACACACACATATATATAATGCCTGACTGACGTGGGAAGACCCATGAGGCTGGGTACTTTGGACAAGTGCCACAAACTCCTGCTGTCTGGGTCCCCTCAGCCATGATTTCAGGAAAATCCAACCTTTGCTAGCTAAGTATCACATCTGCACTGTTCAATATCATCCCTTAAACACCATCTTATGACCACTAGCAAGCTTGCTTTTAACATACCGTTATAAAAAGCAATTTGATGCTTTTTACTCACCTTGATTTGACCAGATGGTTTGCCAGCATTTCTGGTTGCGATATTACAGCAGTTGCTCGATTTAAGTACAGTTCCATTCTCCTGCAAAACAGAGTTTCAGGTTAGCATCAGAAACACAATGCTTCAAGCGTTTGACAAACAGTGCATTGAACGGTGGAATTCCAGTGCAATCTTAAATTGTCTCATGAAAACATTCTCAGGGGTGCCAATGAAACCCTGTGTCTCATACTCACAGGCTTCGAACAACATCAGTCTCACATTCCTTTTTTGAAAGTAACTAAAGAGCCAGTGGTGAGCAAGTGCTTCAGCTCCCAAGCCTGTAAAACCAACTTTTTGAAGTTTGAGCACCTTTTACCAGAATAGTTGGCTGATAGTTTTGAAAAGGATGTTATCATCACAGTGTTACTAAATATCAAGAGTTAGCTGGAGACTACAGATCAAACAGCCCTGCCTCACCCCTGCAATTTTTACATTAGTAATACAAGCTCATGTTTGACATATTTTAATCTTCAGTGACTAATTACTGCCCTGAGAGCTTCGTAATCCTAGTCTACGGATTTAATTGGTCCAAGCAGATAACTGTGTGTGCCTTTCCCCTGGGATGCTATCAGGCAAATTTGGATCTTGTGTCTCATTTCTTCTAGCACTAGCAGCTTTGGCTACCTAAGGCTGAGAAGAAGAAAGCTGTCCCTTGAACAAGACAGCCCCAGGCTTGGAGATATTCCAAAGTGCTGATCTCTCAGAAAGGGAAGCTGGGCTGATGGAGATCCAGTCGGCTGAGAAGCCTTCTACCTTACAGCATCTTGTGAGGCCCAGTTCTCCACAAAGCTATACACAGATATTTCCCCCTCAATATCCTCAGTTACTGAGAGAAATCCAAGATAACTGCACATTCCAGTACTCAGTACTGCACATTCCAGGAAAAAGACAACCTAAATGTACCCTAACAAATCTATATATCATATATACTTCAACTTGTGCTATCAAGTTCCTACCAGATACTCTTCCAAACAGGCAATGTTTTACCTTGCGTATCTTCTTGGGAGTCGGCGTATATACACCTGCAGGTCTTTTAACACCTGAATTTGGCCCTGCTGATTCATCCCTCTTCACAGACTGCAAAACAAGAGATTTGATCTCTGAAATGATTGTATTTTACTCACTAGTAACACTCTAAACTGTCCTTTTCATAAGAGGGTCCCATTTAGAAACCAACACAGCCACAGCAGTACACATTTAGGCCCTAAGGTAGTAACACATCACAGATTAACCCAGCATTCCAGAACACGGCAGAAACTCAATGCAGAAACAACATCACTGGCTCCACTATGTACCTGCATTCTGCACCCTCTGAAAAGCTAAGAGCATCTTGCCTAAACTGCTGCTGTCCCCTTACCCAGGCAGCCCCCCCCCCAAAGCCGCAACCATTGACAGGCAAGGCCCAGCCGTGACTCAGGTCTGCAAAAACCAAACACCATCATCCAGATACTCCCTCTCTCTTCATTATTCACACTGACGGTTTACCATCATTAATGCTAGCCAGGACTTACTTCTTGTTTCGCCCATGGTTAGGATTTGGCTGAGTGACTTTAGCATGCCAAAAAAGAAAAAAAGACTTACTGCTTTTGTCTGATCTTTTCTAAGCCTATGATGTTCCAACTGATGGGCTATGGAGTCTAAAAGCCTCTCATTGTTGACGAGGAAGTCAGCACCATTTTCTCTTTCCCAGCTTTCAACACTTTCCTTCAGGTCTTCACTCAACTAGTGTCAAAGAAAGTTTCATCAATCTAGTCAGATTCATCAGTTATCTAGTCAAATTCAAGTCAACACGCAGAAAAATTAAAATGTGCTGCCTTGGCTGCCACACACATAGAAAGGCACCTGATAAGTATTATTGTAAAATTACAGCCAACCTGTGTAATGCCCCGGCTAAACGCCAGTTTAACACACTTTTCAAAGCACTTTAGAACTCTTCAACTCTGTTGCAATCAAACACCTTTCCATGCTGTACACGTAGTTAGCTAGAGAACTACAAGGTGTTCTGAACATATAAATAATTTGGACGGAGGTATGAAACTTAGCCCTTGTTTATGCTCTGCTCTTGACATAACAGGTAACACATCTGCTGAGTTTAAGCTATGGAAGCTCAGTGTGGTCAAACCCAAATAGCTATACCCTAGCACTTACTTTTAACAACTGCTTTTGGATCTTTGACCGCTCCCTTTCATCTTTGAGCAAGTTACCTCCTCTGTTCAGAAGTCTGCTTGGATCTGTCGATTTTTTCTGAATGCAAGCACAGTTGGTTACGTATCAGTAACAGGCATTTTCTTACCATACAGAGCAAATTAAACATTATTGCTGCTCCTACAGCATTACGTATATATCCAAGGAACAAATCACTCTAAGTTTTGCAAGTTTCAAGGAAAAACCAACTGGTACACCAGTACTGGTTACCAACAGGGATCATGATGTACACTACCAATAAACAGAATGTCATTTTTAAATGCTTCAAGTACTGCTATAATAGCTTTTATGTCACATGAAATTTGGCATAACTAAAGATGTGAAAACCCGGGGGGAAACCTTAAAAATTTTCTCCCAAGGCCTTTTTTCATTTTTCCAATGAAAAAACTGGAAATTTTGGGGAACACTGAAAAATACCCCTATGAAATATTTTCTCCTTTAGAATGAGTTAAATGCTTTCAAAGTCAGCAGGGTACTACACAGACCTACACAGCTCTTAAACCCAAGATGCATTTCTATACCTAGACCTCCTATACCTGACCTTCACGAGGGCAGCATGCAGCGCCTTCCCTGTTTCTGTGGCCCTTTGACATGACTCTTGTCTTGTAGCTGACCTTTTCACTTCAAACCACTATGACACATACCTATAAATTCAGTATCAAGCAACTTACTGCCGTCCCTTGCTGGGGGATGGGGGTGGGATCAGAAGGAGGTGGGACAGAAAACTGCACCAAAGCCTCAGAGGAAATCTCTGGAAGTTTCATTCAAAATTGAGCTCTCACTAACTATTAGTCACACAAGGGAGAAGAAAGCATAAAGCTAGAATCTACAAGCTAAGCTGTGCAGATCTTATTACTGACCCTTTGGATGACTCTTATTTCTGACCAAACATATTATACTATTTAACACAAATCTTATGTTTCCTGTCTAACTCCTAATTTCCCCCCTACTTTTCAGAGAGCAAAAACTGAGGTATAAGCGTTAAAGCAGCACAAGGTGCATCAGCCTGTGGTTTTCGCTTAAGTATTGGGTATAGCTGTAGTTTTGCTTGTAGAAAATTAAGGCATTTATAAATTTGAAGTTCCATAAACATTTCAAATACTGCAATTTTAGACACTAAATTATAAATGATGGGTTTTATGTCGTTATAAAGCAGTAAAATTAGGTTTGATAGTATTGCGTGCATTTCATTTTTTCCCAAACGTTACCCAAAAAAACAACAACACTTGGGGGCAACATTTTACATCAGTAGGCATAACCTTCTTCACTTAAAGCAGGCTTTTCAAAGTCACAGCACAAATCAGCTACCTTAACTGGATTACTGTTTGTTTACACTGATGTTTGCTATGTGATTAATATGAAGCTAACACATATCCTGAGGCTTAGATTCTTATTATGTGAACGAGACACTATCCTCAGGTCTATTTTGACACATTTTCTAGTCTTTACAGTGCCTCGGGACTCCTGTTTTATTGTAGACATTGATCTGATCTTTTCAGTAATGTGTCACCATACACATTAAATGTCATAGTAACTGGGAACAACTCAGCCATGTGAAATCCATACAATGTCATTTAAACAATACACCAAGGTTCTTGCTAATCAGAATCAGCTTCTGAATGCTCACCAGCATCTGATTTTTATCTCCATAGATAGAGAAGTAATGTTTTGTACGGACTGAAACAAGTTTCTACACTAGCATAGTAGCTTATTTCATGAAGTAGCATATTTCCAAACATAGTTCAGTTTCACTTATAAGAGGTGGAAAATGGAAGAACCTTGAACGGGCAAAAAGGATTTAACTTTTACATGCCAGCCACTTACAGGCAATTGCATTAGAACGCTGAATGAGTGGAGAAGCCTGAGGAATCACTGGTGGGGCAGGTAAGAGAGGCTAACCTTCTCCCTAAGAATTCTAAGCTCTCAAGGACTTGAGGCAGATAATTCCCATCCCCTCCAGCAATTTCCTGCAAAAAAATCCAAATCCTCAACAGAGCAAATCTACCCACACCATCCCTTTGCAGGTGATAGCAGATCATCAGTACTAAGGACATAAGCAACCCATGACATCTCCTGGGGCTGAGCCGTTGCTCAAGGTTGCCCATAATCCACAAGGATGAGAATCCATAACTGATCCTTTTTAATTCTGACTTTCCCTCTTCAATGCAATACCTTTAAACACACAGTGGAGCCTACCTCCAATTCAATGAAACGCTCCCATGTGGTTGCCCATTTGTGTACACTCGTGTACATAAGCTGGTTCTTCTCATACTTGAGTTTCATATTCAGAAGTTCCTCGTCATGCTGACTCAACAAGTCTTCTGTGAAATTGTCTGGGGCAAGTAAACGAACATTAGTTTGTACGACGCATATGGCTAGACTCGGCAAGTAGAAAGCAAAGGCTTAAGTAGGGTATGTTGTTCAATCACTGCAATTACAACCCAGCGAAGCAAGTCTTTAAAGTGGGTTGTCCCACCCTTCGGAGCAGACAACAGGTCAGGTTCTCATTTCATAGGAATTACAAAATTGGTTTAAATGCCTTCAGTCATAAAACCTGTCATTTACAGAAACAGGAAATTCAGTAAGCAAACTTGCAACAGGAACGTGAAAGACAAAAGCTGAAGAGGGAATTACCATTATGAAAAGGCTGAAATGCAGCCCTCTGTTCGTCACTATAGAAACACTTTTGCCAGTAGCTATTGAGCTGTTGCCTGACTTTCAAAATAAGGTCCTTCAGTTTCTCTTTCTTCAGCTCTTCCAGGTTCAGCAACTGTTCTTCCCACTAATGAAAGCAAAGGAACAGCATGTAGCAAAAGACATTTCATCGAGCAGTTAATAGTTATTGCTTCCATTTTTACACATCTGCTACAAATGCCGTCAGAAAAAAACAGTATAATGCAGGCTGTAATAAACAAAAGACTCTTCTACATTAATATGAAGTTTTAGAAAACCGAAATCTTTGTGTGAAATTGACCACCAAGGTGTTGAAATTGACTTTCACTTTTCAACACTGTTTTAATGTGTCTAGTGCCCTCCTTGTCAGATGAGCTTTTTGGGGGGGGGGGGGAGGCTAGCTACTCAAAATGCACTACAGCAAGAAGCACATTTCGGGTAGGGAAAACACTTGGTTTTCCCATTATCCTCCCTGCTAGCTTAGTACTGTGGCACAGGAGTAACACTATTTTAAGTCTGAGCCACCAAATTTGTCAGGCTGCAGCTTGACAGCAGTTGCCAAAAACAAATTAGATAGTAAAGACTTGGAACACACTGATGCATTGCTGCAAGAAGCAAGACCAAGGTCACCCACTGCACAGATGAGCCAAGACTTCCTTAACAGCAATGTATCAGGTTCAAAGCCACTGTTCCTTCTCCGTGGATATACACAGGCAATTTAACCAAATCAGCACCTTAGGGCGGACTGCCAACCTGAAGTCTTGTTGCTTAGATTCATTATTTCAGTTGTATCCAGCTGGAGAAAATATAATATACTTCCAGATGCTCACTATACTCCCATTATTTCTGGTGGAACACATAGACATTTTTGTATTGGGTTACAGAAGAGTTGTGAGATTTGTTGACTTCATATGGAGATGCTACAGGAATACCCACAATGAGTCTTTAACATTTATTGTATTGTAAGAGGCGTTTAAGCATATATAGCAATTATGACAACATAATGGTTTGGATTATTACTAATTTAAAAACATTAACCAGTTTTCTCTCTTGCAGAACTGAAGGCAGCTTACAATATAAATAAAACATTATAAAAACACACACACACAAAAATTATAAAGCCTAAAAAAATCCCAGTTTAAAACCTTCAGTTAGGACTGCCAGTAGTAAAAGCTAGACCAATCAAAATGGAGTCCTAAATAGTACTGTCTCCAGGTGCCTCTTGAAGATTGACAATGAGGGGGCCATGCACACTTTCCTGGGAAAGTTTTTCTATAATAGTGGGGCTGCCATGGAAGAGGTGCTCTCTCATGTACCCATCGAACGAGCATCTTTAATCAGTAGGACACTCATAAGTGTTCCCTCCAAGCTAAGTTAGTGTGAGCTGGCTCACAGTTTTTTAGCCTCCAGCTGACACATTTTTGTCTGAGCTCAGGAAGGACGGCTCCAGAGCAAAGTAATTTATGCAGTAGCCAAATTGCTGGCTCACAACTTTAATGCCAGAAGCTCACAAAGTAGAGTGTTTGCTCACAAGACTCCATGGCTTAGAGGGAACATTGCTCAGGAGGGCATCTCCCCTTTATCTTAGTTCCCAGGCAGGAACCTATGGGAAACGACGGTTCCTCAGCTAGCCCAGTCCCAAGCCATGTAGTGCATTAAAGGACAAAACCAATACTTTGAACTGGGCTCGTAAGTGGATTGGCAGCCAGTGTAATTTTTGTAGCATTGGGGACATATGTTCCCAAAAGTTGGCCCCAGCCAGCAATATAGTCACAGCATTCTGCACTAACTGCAGCTTCCCAACACTCTTCAAGGGCAGCACTAAGTAGAATGTATTGCAGTAGTCTAGTCTAGATGTAACTAGATGTAACTAGATCTGACTGACCCAGGAATGGATGCCATTGATATATCAGCTGGAGCTGGGCAAACGCACTCCAAACCTCAGAAACCATCTGGTTTTCTAGGGTCACTGCTGGTTCAAGCAGCACTCCCAATTTGCAAACCTGACTTTTCAAGGGGAGTACAACCCCATCCAAGTCAGGAGAGATCTAAAGCTGCTGGCTACTTTATCGGAAAATTATATTGACTTATTTATCAGACTGATACAAATTTCCAGTGAACCTAGTATTTATTTTGTTCATTTGTGATATGTTCAGTTCATCTATTGATTTCTGCATGCATATTAGTAGCAAAGACTTGAATGTAAGTTTACTCATCCATTTTTGGTTTATGGTCAAAGTGTCAGGAGTACAACTATTATAAATTAAACATGTCAGGTGTACCAGTGAAAGGACCATCTATGATTTTCCTGGAGGTATTGATAAGAAATTATCATATTTTCTCTGGCCATTATGTTCTCATTAATTATGGCTGTGTAAAGACTGAATACTGAAGTGTTTATAGTTACTTCCACCCAAGACATGTTTTAAAATAGTTGTACTCGTGTGTGTACAAACAAAGTCATCGAATCAGCTATTTGATCCTTTCCCACAAAAAAGCTAGAATATGGCATGCCATATAGAGCCTTTTTTAGTCAGCTAGCTATCACAACCAGCAGCGTGCATACCTCAGCAGTTATAAGGTACTCCAGGGAACCAAGGGGTTCTGCTCAGAAATTAAGATCTCCTTAATGAGATCATCAGTGACAAGATTCCCTGAAATGCAGCTTGCCCCCTCATTCTTCATCTTTCCCTATAATGCGCAGCCACAAGATATTCGGAGGTGTTCTGGTTTGCATTTGTAGTTTGTGCAGGGGAGCAGAGAGGCTGGGCTGGCCACTTACTCAACACAAATGGCCTCCCCTATGACATGCACAGGAATTCCATCTGATTAGTTGACATGGAAAGAGGGGACAAAATCTGAAAGCCTCTTGCTGGTGCAGTGCAAGAACTCTCACCTTGCAGGCACAGTTTTTTGTCAAAGCCCAACTGTCCTTTGTGTTTGCAAGTTCAGGACCGTGGAATTTAGTGTCACTCCACATTGGACTGGAGTCCACGGGGAGTGTTTAAGCACAGTCAAAGAAGCGCATACATCTGGGAGGGAGATACAGAAATCTGACCATTACCATCCTTAGTGCTTCAGAAATAGAGCGTTTGCTTGTGATTCTTTTAAAGTCCTCCTGCTGCTCTTGCGGCCACTGAAGTCTGTCCCACAGAAGTTGCACTTCTTCCGCCACCGTCTCAAGGCTGGCAGTCAAGGATTCTTTCTTGAGCTGCAACTAAAAAGGGTGTACTTACATCAGTTAAGAGACACAGAGTCCATAGGAATTCCTCAGTAATATTCTCCTAGTTGTCTGTGCCCAATAACACCTTTAAGGAATAAGAGATGGGGGGACTTTTAAGAGATGGAGAAGATACTGCAACTTGCTCCTACAGCCTTAACATTCTACAGCTGTACTAGAAGGATGGTATCAGGACCAAAATCCAGCTCCCAGAAAACCATTAGCTTCCTTCCCCCCACAAAAAAGGGGCAGGTTTCTAGTCCTTACAGCGGCAAAGCTGATCCACTTGGATCCCCTCGGCATATCACGCAAGATAATATGACAAGCAAACATTTTGATTACTGTATAAGATAATGTACCTAGATGCTTAGAAGAAAAAAAGAGGTCAGAATATTACTCCTGTGACTGAACAGTTCTGACTTGAGCTGACTTTGGCTGTTAGCACAAGTAAAATGAAAGCAGCAGTAAGCTTCATAGATGTAGCACAAACAAAAACACAGAAAGATCGATTCGGTTCTCACCCTTGTCAAGTATTTATCAGTGTGCAGCCCTATGGCACTGAAAATTCTGAACATGCGAATCCACACTAGGGAGCAGCAGCCCAGGGAGAGATCTTTATTCCTTCCTCCCCAGGAACTACTAAATCCCACAAAGCAACTAACTCAGCTAAATAGTGCCCCACCAGACTGACAAGTCTCTACATTGCACTAACGGGAAGGCTGCAAAACCCCAAAGGAAGTTTTGGAGGTTTTTTTAAGGAGAAAGAGAAAGAAGGGATCAGAAAATTTGTGCCACCATAACACATCTGTGCCATGTTCTTTGTAAATCAAAACTATATGTAGCTTGCCAGCTCAACTCACTCTAAACTATTTCATAAGTGCACTATTCCGGAAGAGCCAGTTTGGTGTAGTGGTTGTGTGCGGACTCTAATCTGGGAGAATACTCCTCCACTTGCACCTGGCTGGATGACCTTGGGCAAGCCAAAATTCTGGCACAGCTGTTCTTGAAAAAGAGCAGTTTCTGTCAGAGCTCTCTCAGCCCCACCAACCTCACAGGGTGTCTGTTGTGGAGAGGCGAAGGGAAAGGAGTTTGTAAGCCGCTCTGAGACTCCTTTGGTAGTAAAGGGCAGGGTATAAATCCAATCTTTTCTTCTTCTGCTGCTTAATGTAGCTCAGCTGAATACCATACCTGAACACTGGCTTATAATTCACTAGTCTGCTCAGCTAAATTGGCTTCACCCTCACCTGGGTTGACTGACAACCCATTAGTGGTACCCACTATCATGCAAGACACTGATAATTGTGATAGCCATTCCAAGTCCAACCTGATTAACAAGTGATTTAAGATCTTCAATATTCTTCTTTGTAAGGCAAATATATTCTTCATCATCAAGCAGCATCTCATTTTCCAGTGTGCCATCTGGTATATGGCCAATTTCTTTATTATACTGTCTGATTTCTCTTCTCAGTTTTAAGAACTCTTCCAATCTTTGCTCCTATTCAAATAAACAATTTAAATTGTTAAATACATTTAGATAAAACAAGTGGTTATTTTACTGCTTTAAGGCTTCTTGTTTGGGAAACCTTACATTAAAGATCATTTTCAGAACAACAGACCAAGGTTGCTGATGAACGCATCCAGTTTTATGAACTGGAAGTGCTATTCAGGAATTCAACCTAGCTTTCTCTGACCATTCAGAAATACAGATAGTATACAAACAACCAGTTCATTTACCGTTTAGTGAGACTGGCTCTACAGTTCTCTGAATGCTCACAGAAGCCAATTTTGCATAAACTGAACTCCATGAAAGTTTTCCAGGCCAAGCATTCAGAAGTGATTCACTTATATCTTGGAGAAGCATTTTATTTCCAGTTTTTAAATGAAGAAAATGAGATGTGTCAATACCTTTACTTGCAAGAGATTCTGAACATGTTCTTCGAGTTCTGCCAGCTCCAGGGAAGTGGGAACACTGCCGGTAGGGATGTAATAGGGGGTGGCACAAAGCTCTGTACACAGTGCCTGATCTTCTTGCTGCAGCTGTTTCAATTTCTCCAGCCTCCCTCTTTTTTCTTTAACAGCAGCTTCTAAAGCCAAGCGAAACTCTCTCTCGAGCTGAAGCATGGATAAGCCTTCTTCAACCTGTGAAAAGTCAGAGAATGCCTAAGTCCAGAAATGAATCGCCAAATACAGCAAGTGGAAGGGATGAGCAGAAATTACATTTGGGCATGCTAGGTGCCTTACAATACTTGGCTACCATTTAACCCGCTTTTAAAAAAAGAACAGGGGAACTGCACCTTCCAAAACATCATCCAGGGTCACACAGAGGATCCCTTTCCCAATGCAAATGCCATTTTGTAGCACTTGCTAGGGCCCATGGATTTAAAACAGTTTGCGTGTATTTGCTACATACCTACCTACTCCTGTACCTCATGTTCAAAAACTCCACTGTGTCAAATGGATGGATGGTAAGCAATGCTTCCTCTAAGCTGTGGAGTCTTGTGAGCAAAAATTCTACTTTGTGAGCTACTGGCATTAAAGCTGTGAGTGAGCAATTTAGCTACTGCATAAATCAGTTTGCTCTGGAGCCCTCCTTCCTGAGCGAAGACAAAAATGAGTGAGCCAGGGGCAAAAAACTGCGAGCTAGCTCTGCTTAGAGGGAACACTGAGGGTAAGATAAATTATCCCCCTCTTCCCACATGGGAGGTGAACCCTCCACCCCGATGGCTCCAGCTCCCCTCCAGCAGTTTGTTTTCCTGCTGGTCACTCTGCCTCTCCTCTTGGTCACTGCCAGACAGCCTCTAGTGTCTATGTGCCACTTTGGGTCACTACAGAAACTTTTGAGTACAACCATAACTCCAGAGGTCTACCTCATGCTATGTCTTCACACTGCAGGAGAGATTTTTGTGAGGAGGAATTCACTTCAAAACTAAGTAATGGTTTTTAAAAACAATTGACTGTTCCCCTGCCCCAGTTTGCCGAATTCAAGAGTTATAGTCTAAGGGTGGCCCTGTTGTGTGAATTTATTAGGCAGAGAAAGAGAACTCTAGCAGCAAGCTCCTGCCCTAAACTTTTCTAGAGGAAGTGTATTTGAATGCCCTCACTCTTGCCATTGCTAAAAGTTTACCTCCATGATACAAATTAAATGGCAGGCCTTATACTTAAAAGGCATTCTATATTAACCAAATATCTTATGGTCAGTCATCTCCTTGAAAGGTGGGGGATTTCCTTAGAGATTCTCATGGTGTCTAAACTGAGCAGGGAGGGTAAAGCAAGGCAAGGCCTCTGTTAAACACTACCCAATCTGGAGAATATCCAGAAACTTTCCTTCATTCTGGCCAGGGTTAGGGCTGCAATTGCATGTCTCATCACCTTGCTGAAAAATATCTTGACAGCAAAGGGGAGTGCATGTGCAGCTAGCCCTGAGGCCTCAGGCAGTAGGGGAAATTGGCCTAGCCAACACAAGGATTTGCTGACAGGATGCTCACCAGCCCTGCATCCAAGAACCTCCTTTCCTTGCAAGGTTCTCTTGACCTGGTTTGCCATTCAGTTCTGTCCAACTCCCTCTGCACCAGTTCATGGGCAATTTGCCACCAAAGTAATAGGTTGGGGGAAGACATTAGGGTACACTTTTTCTAAGCCCTGTTCTGCCCAACTTCAATAGTTGTCAAGCTACATTTGCATGCAGTAACCAATAAGAGTTTAAAATACACTATTCAGCAAGGCAGCAAAAGGAACACAGCAGAGAGCCCGGTAACTTCTCGGTGCAGCGATTCCTCTTATGCTGATAAGCTTCCATTGTCATAAGTGGATAAGCTGGGGGGTTCATAAGGAATCACAAAGAAGGGAGAGTGATTCACCAGAAAATTGTCATCTATGATGGACCCCCGTAGTGTAAAATGACAGAGCTCAAAAAACAGACTGTGGTACAAGCGAGCAGGAAACCACTTATCCAGCCAAGCCTAAATAGTACAGCACGACAGGGGGCACTTTTCTTTCTCACTGCCTATGTGGCATGAAATAGTTGGGGTGTACAAATTAATTCTTATTTCACCACCCATTGCAAGAGCCAATAGGGTTTTTAAAGTTCCTGATTTGGGTAACTGGAGAAGCATTCCATCTTCTCTTGGTTATATTTGCCTTGGGCTTTTCTAAAATTTGAAGTGGACAGAGGCCCAGAGCTCTAGAAGCTTAGAACAGCTGGGATTTCAATCACAGCAGGAAAGGATGAGAAGGAAAAACTAGGATTCCGTAATGCACACTTTAATCCCTGCACCAAAAAGACACTTTTAAGTCATAGATGGTTTTAATCAGGTCAAACCCCCTCCTCACAATTCTCCCTTACTTTTATATTTACAAATATCATTCTGTATTTTTAAGGATCTTCAGGTGCAAAAATGAAACTCTAACTGGGGTGATCCCATTTGACTGCACTGCTACAGATGAGACCAAGTTAGTTGTTACCTATAATAAATAATTTTACACTCTGAAGATCAAAATCTGCTGGTGATCCCTGGCCCAAAAGACGTCCAGCTGTCCTCACTAGACAGATTTCTCTGCCTGGTGACATCTGTGCCCTGCAGAACTGAGCTAGGCAGGGGACCTAGTTCAGTTCTGCAGGGCGTGTAAAACAGAGATGTTCCGCCAGGCCTACGGTTGAGGACAGCAACGGCTCACACCATGGCTTTTCATCTTGGCCTTACCGTGGCCAGTACCTGATCCGCCTCTGGGAGGGAGCGAAATGCATTGTGTGCCATCGATCACTGTTTTGTTGATTTTATTGTACATTTTAGCCTTGTATGTTGACTGTGTTGTACACCGTACTGAGCCCTACAGGGAAGGGTGGTTTATAAATTCAATAAATAACAACAGCAGCAACAGATGTCAGGGATTTAACACAAGACCTTTACATATGCATAGAAACTACTTTTGAATATTTATTTATTGCAATAGCCTAGAGGCAAAGAACCTGCTTAAACAAAATAGGAGTGACCCAAAAGTCAATTTGATGGACAATGTTTATCAGCAATAAATAAATCATCATCAATAAAAACTTACCTGGTAAGAATCTAGCTTGAGTTCATTTCTGATGATACTCAACTGCTTCCTCTGTATTTCAATATCATTTTCAATTTTCTCTTTCAAGTTTCTTTCTTCCTCAATCATGTCCTCCAACAGTTTCTGTCCAGCAAGCCACAAAGAGAAGGATCAGTGTAATCATACACCAAAAATGTTCTGTTATGGCATAGTTTAGAAAATGAAATGCTTACCTGGCAAATTTGTTCTTCTCATATATGGGCTTGTTTCACATATGGGTTAGATCCTGCCTCCTGGTATGTGGAAAGCAAGCTAAGCAACATTTCCTGGGACCTTCCCCTTTGACTCCGACCAATGTCACGCACTACTAGAACAACTACCCGCCCTTACCCTCCAAAAGCTAATTTCCTACTGGTGGAGAAAGAGATAGACTCAGCTTGTACAACTGAAGGCTTAAACAGATCAACTGAGTTAAGATCAGACCCTCAGGATTTGTATCAGACTTCAGGGAGTGCTGAACAACCTACCTTTAAAAAGAACAAACTCAAAAGTTAAGAGTTACTCCCTCAGAGATACTATGTGCAATAGGCATATCTTCTTTCTAGGTCCATGGGGTTGGGACTAGAAGTTATACTGTTTTCAAAGTTATCTGGGGAGTGGTTCTGGGCCTAGATAGCAGGCCCACATTTCCCCCCCCTCAGAGACATAGTTCAAGATGGCAGCAAAGTAGCCTTACCAAATGAACCAAAACAAGGAGTCTGCCTCACTGAATAAGAAGCAGACTGTACATGGCACCTTGCATCTCCAGGGTGAAAAGCAGGACCAATGCACTTCAAGGGAATTCTCCACTTGTAACAGCAGCAATTCCCTGAAAACCCTGCCCCTACTGGAGAGTAAAGAAAAGAAGAGAGAAGGTGATTGGGTGTCCTGTTTTTGCTCTGTTCATTGGAAGCAACCTTCATTTTCTTTGCTCTCATCACTTCTCTATAGAGCTCATCACAAGTCTGTCAGAAATTCCTGTTCCAAAGGAAGCCAACATGGAGACAGAAGTCGGTCCCATCTCCCATCTGCTGCTTTAAGCCTGACTATGGTGTTCATCATCTTTGCACTCATCCCTACCCATTTGGGCCTTTTGACAAACACAGCCCTTGTGTTCCAGCCAAAAAGAAGGTGAAATGGGCACAGTGTGCTCCACAAATTGCTTATATTGATGGTCGAAAGTGTTTCCTCTAAGCTGAGTTAGTGTGAGCTAGCTCAAAGTTTTTTAGCCTCTGGCTCACACATTTTTGTCTTAGCTCAGGAAGGAGGGCTCCAGAGCAAACTAATTTATGCAGCAGCCAAATCACTTGCTAAGAACTTTAATGCCAGTAGCTCACAAAGTAGACTTTTTGCTCACAAGACTCTACAGCTTAGAGGGAGTATTCATGCATCATCTGTACTTTGAAAAAATAATTTGTGAACAAAGAAAAAGAAAAACTAAATGATGCAGCCTGCTTAAATTCTACAAATTACATTATTTATTTATTTAGGATTTATACCCCGCCCTTCCAAATGGCTCAGGGCAGCTAACATATGGCTAGTGCCAGGTTAAATAGATAAAATACAATAAAACAGCATTGAACAACCACAATAAAATCCCATAAATAATATTTCAGGTGCTCTGATGTTATCCTATATATAGATCCCCAAGATGGGAACAGTAATCCCAATTCGATGGCCAGCTGTATTAAGTAGCAAGGACTCCAATGATGATGTTCTACCCACTTCCGTCAGGTGATGCATACCCCCCATAATAGGGGTAAATGATGGAACAGTACCACGGTGGTAGAATAGTGGCAGCGGCGGCTCCTACTCAAAAGCCTGGCAGAAGAGCTCCGTCTTGCAGGCAATGTTCCCTCTAAGCTGTGGAGCCTTGTGAGCAAAAATTCTACTTTGTGAGTTACTGGCATTAAAGTTGTGAGCGAGCGGTTTGGCTACTGCATACATTAATTTGCTCTGGAGCCCTCCATTCTGAGCGGAGACAAAAATGTGTGAGCCAGAGGCTAAGAAACTGTGAGCTAGCTCACACTAACTCAGCTTAGAGGGAACACTGCTTGCAGGCCCTGCGGAACTGTACAAGGTCCCGCAGGGCCCAGATCTCCTCCGGGAGCTCGTTCCACCCGGTAGGAGCCACCACCAAAAACGCCCTGGCCCTAGTAGGGGCAAACTTAACGTCTCGGGGGCCTGGAACTTCCAGGAGGTGGAGACTCCCCGATCGTAGTGTTCTTGAGGGAACATACAGGGAGAGGCGGTCCCTCAGGTAAGCCAGACCCCGGCTATTCAGGGCTTTAAAGGTAAGAACCAGCACTCTGAAGTGAATCCGGTATGCTATCGGCAGCCAGTGCAGTGCTTGCAGCACAGGCCGGATGTGGTCTCGCCTAGAGAGGCCCATCAACAGCCTGGCTGCAGCATTCTGCACTAGCTGCAGCTTCCGGAATTGCGACAAAGGCAGCCCCAAGTAGAGAGCGTTACAATAGTCTAACCTCGAGGTGACCGTCGCATGGATCACAGTGGCCAGGTCCTCACGGTCAAGATAGGGGACCAACTGCCGAGCCAGCCGCAGGTGGTAAAAGGCCGACTTGGCAGTGGCTGCCACCTGGGCCTCCATTGTTAACGAGGAGTCCAGGAGCACACCCAAACTCCTAACCTCCTGCGCAGGCACCAAAGGCACCCCGTCGAAGGCCGGGAGAGGGAGACCAGCCCCGGATCGGTCCGACTCAGGCCCAGCACGTCCGTCTTTGCCGGGTTTAATTTCAACCAATTCAGTCTGAGCCAACCAGCCACAGCTTGTAACACCCGATAAAGGTCATCAGGACCGGAGTCCGACTGGCCGTCCAACATCAGATAGAGCTGGGTATCACCAGCATATTGATGACACCCAAGGCCACACCTCTGGGCAATCTGGGTGAGGGGGCGAATATACCCTGTTTCCACTAAAATAAGACCTACCCCCAAAATAAGCCCTAGCAGGATTTCTATGCATTTGTGGTATAAGCTCTAGTGTGTCTTCTTGAGAAAAAATAAATATAAGACAGTGTCTTATTTTTGGGGAAACACGGTAGATGTTGAACAACATAGCTCCCTGGGGCACCCTGCACTCAAGGGGGTGCCTTCGGGACCGCTGGTCCCCACTCGCCACCCTCTGTCCCCAACCTTGGAGAAAGAGGCGAACCATTGAAGAGCAAGCCCCTGAATCCCCACGTTGGCGAGGCGGCGGGCCAGCAACTGGTGGTCTACCGTATCAAACGCAGCCGACAGATCTAACAACACCAGTGTCGCCACACCACCTCGATCCAGATGCCTACGGAGATCGTCAGGGTTAATGCATTTTCCTCTAGAATACTCTATGGCAGATATCATCAAATCCCAAGACAAGAACGGCTGTGCCCCTGTGGTCTTAACACCCTGTACACGATTGAGCACATAATTGTCAAATGCCCCCTGTATGAGCTACCTCGCGGAAAATTCCTTCTAACTTGGCTTCATCCTAAAAGTTATTTGAGTAACAAGTCAAAATGTCAACTTCTCTTGAATGATTCAATCCCTAAGATCACTAATGATGTTGCCAAGTTTCTTACAGAAGTTCTTAAGGTACAAAATTTTAGATAGTACTATTTTGATTGTACTAAATTTGTATGGACTCTTAGATTTTAATTTTACAGCTATTTTTTCCTGTTTCCAAGATGCCAAAAAGATATGATTGAGCTCCAAACACTACTGCTGCTTTCTGGTAAAAACCAATGACAATGGACTTTTCTGTTCATTCCAGAAATCCAAGCATCATTTTAGGTGCCGCTCATTGATGTTGAAATAGCACAGTTTGTATTAGAGCGAGAAATGAAACTCAGGCCTAAAAAAAAATCAAGACTTCATATACTTAAACACTTTTCTAGAAGTTTCCACTTTTCCCAAAACACACAAAGTACATTTCTCTCATGGCTTCAAAATTCGTGCAAGTTCAGGTTTGTCACCCAGTCATGAGGGAAACAAGGAACTAAATAAAGCACTTAACTTCTATCCCGTGATTGCTCGGACTTTTACGAAGCCATTCCCCCACCTTCCAAGACTTCTTTCAGTTCCAAGAGGATGAGAAACCTGATGGTGTCTAACAGGAGGAACACCAGGCCACAATATGCAAATATGAGAATTGGGGGGCAGGGGGATGGTTTATCCGATCTGCACACAAGGCCAAACGGGTCCATACCTCAATGTGGACCTTCACAGCCTGCATACGCTCCAGCTGCAGTTCTTTCTTCATGCCCATTTCATTCCATAAGTCTAGCAAGTTAGCTAGAGCCTGGGTGACACTATTTACTAACGAAGCAGCCATGACCTCACTAGAACAGAACAAAAGAGATAAATTAGTGGTAAATAATCCAAGGTCTTGCCTTCACTTTCCCAGTGATTTATTTCTTACCATAGTACCTCAAAGGAAACAGTGTACTAGGGTGCATGGGTAGGGGTGCACTTGTATTGATTTTCTTCGAAAGGCAAGATTTGGCTGTGGCTACTGATCACATCCAAATTACATTATTATAATATGCTATATGTGGGGCTACCTTAGAAGACCAGAACCTTCAGCTGGGCTAAGATTGCTGTCTTGTTCCAGTGGTCGACTGTATCTTGCTTCTATTATAACAATTGTATCTGCTTCCTATATGCTTCAGGGGCCAACACATGATTTCTGCTCTGTTATTGGAAGCCCTGTTCTTATCTGGAACTGACACATACCAATTCAAGTTCTTCTGGAAAACCCACATCATTGCTGACTATATTATTTTCAGTTCAACTTCAACTCTGGTTTTGGGACAAAAACTGGCTTGATCACACAGAGGGGATTTTTTATTTATTTTTTTAACACTACACAAACTACAACAGAAGAAAAGGGAGGGGAAACTACATATACGAGATAAAGTAAAGAACCCACTACTAACTAAAAGCCCAAGAGAGGAGATCCTCCAACTAGCTTAGTTACATCAAGTCTTCCCATCATTGATCCCTTTATAAACTGAGTCAAGCATTTATAACACTTTTCCTTTAAAGCTTAAATTTAACTGTCTAGGAACAGTTAGTTAAAGCAATCAACATTCTTGAAAATAGGTTGTATCCACACAGGAATTATCCACTACTGTTATCAACTGTCTTACAAAAAAAATCTTCATACTACCTATTTTGACAGAATAGCATCTTATCTTAAAACAATTTAGGGTTTCACTCATTTCAAAGCAGAAAATATTTCAGAAACTTTTCCCTAGAGCACTCCAAAAAATCCAGTTTGTTATTGGACAAAAAATTAAGATGTCCTTGAAAGCAACACTTCCTGCCACTTTTCCACAAGCCTTCCCATTTCTAGTTTTAACACCCATCACCACCCATCTCTCACTTCAAAAGGTAACAGTTGGTTGTCTCCAGGACAGGACAGTTCATATGAGAGTAATGATGCAGCGAATTTCATGGTGGATCTGTTCAGCTGGCTTGAAGACAGGTGACTATCCAATCTGTTCAGCAGCTCCCAACAAACAAGGCAAATGGCAGCTGAACAGGAACTGCCTTCCAGATTTCTTGCTGTATCCCAACTTTGCAGGGACCCAAGCAAGAAGAAGCAAGAAGAAGAAGGAGATCAAAAGCTACTATCAGCTGAGCTTATTTGTTTTCCACCCCACCACTGCTCTCTAGCCCAGCAACAATGGCACACAGGGAGAATCTTGGCAGGGGAAGAACAGTAGTGATTGGATTCTTTTACCTTCCCACCCAAGCCTACCAGCTTCTGTTGTAAAGAAAAGTAACAGGTCGCTCTTGATTCTCTGCAGCCCATGCAATTTCAGATGTACGGGAAGAAAAATCAGATTGCTCTCATTCTTCCCCACAGGCCATTTTGGGTGGAGAGAAAGGAACAAATGGCTCCTTTACTCTACACCAAAAACTGACAGAAGTGGCCAACAGCTTGGGCTGCAAGGGAACAAGAGTGACCTGTATTGCCCTGACCTGGATAGCCCAGGCAAGCCTGACCTCGAAAGCCTAAGCAGGGTCGACTCCGGCAAGTCCTTGGATGGGAGACCTCCTTGCAATACCAGAGGCGGGGGCAGGCTTTATTCAGCCGGCTCTCTGAACATCCTCCAGGCCCCCAGTAGGGGTCAGTCCCCAGAGGTCGCCATGACTTTCAGGTGCACACACCCACAAAAATGCCAAAAATAAATAAATAAAAGAAGTTATCGGTATCTATCCTCTGCAGCCCAAGCTGACAGCTTCAGCAAGAGTGGGAAAACAACCTGCTTCTCTCCCCCCACCCCCCTTGAGAACTTTGGGTTACAGAAAACCGAAGCCGTTTCTCCTCCTCAACGCTCCGCCACAAGGTGTCAGGCTCGGTGCTGATTCCCACCCATTTAACGGCTTTGCCCCCGACTCCAGCACCTTAACATTTCCTCAGGCTTGAACCCTCTCTGCCTCTTTTAACTTGGAGTAAGCCCCAACGAATTCAGGGGTCTTGCTTCCGAGGGAAGTTCCCTCCTCACCTTTCTCTGGGCGACTTCGGCATCCTCGAAGGCAAAACGGGAGACGCCGTCGTCTCGCAATAGAAGAAAAAAAAACCTCTTAAGAGTCCCAACCGAACTCGGCGACCGCCTGAAATTCAAATCCTTAACGGCAACCAAAACAATGCCCTCCCCGACACGTCACAGTGATGATATCCTAACTGAACGATAAGCCAACCAATCGGCGCTTCGCGCTGCCGTACTAGAGCTTCCCACCGCTTCGAACTGCCTTTTCGAGGTCGCCTCCTTCTTAAGCATCACGTCAAGCAACGAACTGAGGGGAAAAGAACCTGAGTGGCTCTTCTGTACTTAGGAGAGAGCGCCCTTGTGTGCTCCCATTGGATAAATGCCAGGGCGCGTGCGAAGAGGAGGGAACTGATTGGTTAACCAACGGGCAGTAGGCTTTTTGTCAGTTTGAAAACAAGATGATCTGGAGGGACAGCTTATTAAAGTTGCGCAAAAGGATTCCCCTCTAATGGGCATTGGAGGAAGTGACATCTAACTCACTACTAAGGCTCATGCTGGAATAAATGTTACCTCTTTAAAATGCCTCTGGACTTTCGATTTGGGAAAATAGATTTTTTTGGAAGGGAATTAGGGAAACAATCATAGAAGCACACAATTGGAAGGGATCTCCAGGGTCATCTAGTCCAACCCCCTGCTGGAAATTCACAAATCCTCTATAAGACAGCCCTTCAAGTACTTGAAGATGGTTATCCTATCATTTATCATTTATTTTATTTTTAAAAACCTTTCAACATACAATTTGTTACAAATTACATGCATCTTCCAAATTACAAATACACATTCTAGTAATTTAACCCTCTAACAACATAACCTATACTAAAATTAAAAATCTACCAGTTTTAAACAACATTAACGTTTTGTTCTGGGGTGCAATCAGCCAATCCAAACGGACTGGAGTTTTAAGGACGGGAGGGCACAATACTGGAATTTTGTTACTGGTGAAAAGAAATATGATTTCTTACCGAATATTGAGTTGAACGGGGCTCACTTCCCTTAGGAAGTACATGTAGGATGGCTTATAGTTAATTTTTTAAAAAATCTATTTTCTGAAGACATGTCTTTAGGATGACACGTCTCAAGCCTACGTGTAAAGCCCTTAAAGGTAAAGGTTTCCTTGCTCGAAAGCCAGTCGAATCCGACTCTAGGGTTGCGGTGCTCATCTCCGTTTCAAAGCCGAAGAGCCAGCGCTGTCTGAAGACGTTTCCGTGGTCATGTGGCCGGCATGACTAAACACCAAGGCGCACGGAACGCTGATAAAGCCCTTACCATAGTCAAAATGCAATAAGTCTTTGCGTTTATCACGCTGATCGAGAAGGTTTACTCCGGAGTAAGCCTCACAGACTGACTTCCAAGTAAACATGAACACAAGGGGACTGCATGCATATCTCGCTGGGAGCAAGTGCGTTCGTGTCCCAATAAACCCTCCTGACATTGCATGGTAGCTGGGACTGGGTTTTCCACCGGGGAGACTCGCCTTCCCGTATCTGCAGAAAAAGGAAAGTAGGAACTGAGGAAGTAACGACCATGTTCTGTACGAAGAGGGGTGCAGTAATTATCGTTAGGGCTGATTTGGGACAAAATCACAGATTTGGGGTCTCTACCCTTCAGTGCAATTCTGTAGCACATAACGAAGGGGAGAATTTATGTACCGAAACCAGAAAAATAGCGTGATACAGATAAACTATATAATCAATGGATCAAGCACCCCCGCCCCTGCGTGGAGGCATGGAGTAGTTTTTGAAAGCACATGATGGAATGGCGGAAGCATCTCAGACCGGTGCGGGTGTTTTCAATATTTATGTGAAGTTTATGCAGTCCCATGTGGCATGGAGCGTGGTGCTGTTGCTGGGAGTAATCACGGAAGTGGTTCTGGGGGCTTTAGTGCTAAAGGTGGACGTCGCACAGCCCCAAAGGGAACTGAAGCACTTTTGGAAAAGCACCGGCTATTGGTAAGACAGCAGTCTTTTTAAAGGGCTTGCCAACGATCAGAAGGACTCTTTATTAGGTAGACCACAAGCTCCGACCGTAGGATTTCATCAAAATATCGTTTCTAGGCATGCCATGTCGTGGAACCATCTGTTGTTCGTTGCTTCTTTTCTTAATTTATACGCCATTTTCTTCCTTCTCCATGGGGACCCAAAAGTAGCTTACGGCATTTTCCTATCCTCCGTTTTATTCTGACAACAACCCTCCCTTCGAGGGTAGGTCAGGCTGAGAGCGTGTGACTGACAGCAAGGTCACCCAGGGAGCTTCTGTGGCCGAGTGGAGATTTGAACCTGAGTCTTTAACTTTTACACAACTTGCTGACAGAGGATGCTGTCCCAGGTGCGACCCTCGGCAGCAGATGAAGACTGGTCTACCTGCCACTCGGAATAATCAGTAATGACTGACGGTCTGGCTTCCTACCTGTCAGATCAGTTTTCTTTTAAGAAGAGAATAGTGGGGATCCGTGGCATTTTTATGGTATCGGCTTACTGAGAAATGCACACACTGAGGTTATCTCCACTCCATTTTCTGTATGTCAGCTATGCTGCCATGAGGGTTGGGGAGTTCATTCTGTGTCTTGCAAATTGCTATCACATTCCTGTCTCTGCTGTTTGCCTGTGCCGCAATGCTTATCTCTACAGATGTGCAGGAGGTTGTTATGTTGGAAGTTGTATTGTCTGGAAGTCTCCTATTCACCGTGAGAGACTATTGCTTCCCAGCTTTCGCCACCTAACGGTTTTCTGGCTGGTCCCGCACGCGGGAGGGTTCCTAATTGGCCCATGCCATGGGGGGGGGGGGCATACAAATACCCTATATCCTATTATGCTCAATGGGTTGCCGCCAGGGGTCATTTCCTGCAGGAGCGCACAGGAGCGGAGCTCCGGCAGTAAAGAGCCCAGGGGGCGGGCACATGCAATAAGCCCACCCCCTGCTCCCAGCAGCCCCAGGCCACAAGGAGCAAGAAGCAGTTAGGTAAGCTGCAGCCCCCCCCGGCCCCCCAGGACAAAACAGTCCAGTGGCACCTTTAAGACCAAGTTTTATTCAGGTACAGGCTCTCCCTCCTCTGTGAGGTAAGATCTGCACGCCCCCCCCCCAATAGCTAGCAATCCAAAACAGTCCAGTGGCGCCTGAGCAGTGGGCGTTGCTTTTTGATACACTTCTGATGATGTCAGGGGGAGTGGCATATGCAAATAAGGTATGCTAATGAATTATGCTAATGAGCTCCTGCGCCTCTTTTTCTACGAAATGACCCCTGGTTGCCGCCATTCTCAACAGTGCCTGTGTTACTGCATCTATAGCTTTGCAATAAACGTATAACCATTCCTGAATGCAGGTACTTTGTTGTGAGCTGTGGGTTCTGACACTGTAGCTTTCCCACTGCCGCTGTGGCTGCTGGTACAGTGCAGTGGCAACGGAACGTCTGCATGGTGTTTCCCGCTCCATTTTCCTCCCCCCAGTCCCTTGTGGCAACCATTCCCCCAAATGGGCTTTTCCAGCTTTTCTAATTGGCATTCTTATAGCATTATAACAGTCTTGTCTATTAGTTTCCCTGAATCCCAAGCTTCTATTTGAATGAAAAAGGAAATCTCTTGCCCTTTTCATTGCAGATATCTTCAAACGGAATGGCATCAAATCCCAGCAAAAGGGATTAGACATTTTTTAAAAAGAAAATGAAAGCTGGGAGTTCAGAGGACCTAACAGATAAATGGTTTTTCAGGAGCTGATTTTCTGAAAAAGCCTCCTGGTTGCAGTGGGTAAACGGCTGCCGTGGGAGACTGGGGCAGGGGAAACAGCACCCATGGGAAGACCAGGATTTCCCCAGCCACATGGGTAGCACCGTGACTTTGCTGGATGGTCTTTCTCAAAGTATTGCATCAAAGCAGATTTGGGGAAGAAGGCAGGAAAGACAGGGAAAACCTAGGTGGGGCACAGCAGTACCATTATGCTTTGGGAGAGACCCAAGTTCGAATCCCCGTTCTGTCACAGAAGCTTGTGGGTGATCTCAGGCCAGTCATTCGTTCTCAGTCTAACCTGCCTCACAAGGGTTGTTGTGAGGATAAAATGGAGGAGGGGAGAACCAGGTTATAAGCTGCTTTGGGAAGAAAGTGGGGTATAAACATCTAAATAAAATAAAAACCTTCACCACCAGTAGGGGGTAATCCTGACCTTTGTTACTGAGACATAAGAACATAAGAGAAGCCGGGCTTCCGGTTTGGCTCCCGCGAATGGCGGACGCATCCTCGGGTCGCTCCCGAGGTCGTCTCGCCCGCCCGCGGTGGAGGAGGGAATCCGCGCGAGCGGAGACCCGAACGAGGCCCTCAGGATGAGAGGGACTTGGATCCGGGACGCGTTAGGGCGCACTAGGGGGGAGCCTCTTTCTCGGCCAAGCGGTCGGAAGTCGAGGCTCTCGCCATGCCCTGCCCCAATGGACCTTGCTGCGTGAGCGACCCCGTACGGGGTTTAGCGGAGCCACCTGATGTCACCCGAGTGATGAAGCGCCCAAACGATGAAAAAGAAAAAGAGCGGCTGAAACTGTGAGTTGTCGAACGTGAAGAAAAACAGTTAAGTGTG
>NW_015169861.1:44986-48603 GCF_001447785.1 Gekko japonicus | reverse complement strand
GTGACTGGATTAAAAAAAAGAAGTTTGACAACACACAGAAGAAGCCCAAGAAGATTAATTGGACATTACTAACAGTTTAATTTACCAGTTTATATATCACTCAGCTTTCTCTTTCTCCCACTGTCTACCCTTCCCATTTCTTCTTTTAAGCGAAATACCTCCCCTTTTTAGGGGAGTCAATAAAACCTTTATTAAAAAAAAAAAGTAAGGCATTTTTTTCTCAGGGCGAAGCTTCGCCTGAGCGCATATCACTTAGTTTTAAAAAAAATGGCCGGGGAAAGCCGGAAGCCTCAGGCTTCCGACGGAAGTAGCTGGGGAACGGAGGAGAGCGATCAGACGCCGGGGTGCACCGATTACAACCGTTGCACTCTGTTTACCACCACTTCGGACCTAGTGGCAGACTGCAACGGTGTAAAGGGATTTATAATGGTTAGGGACTGGAGGCAGATGTTCGCCGTGTGAACGCCCGTAAGTACACCGGTTGGAACCGGCACCTTAACCGTTGTAAATCCCCCGTCTGAACGCACCCTGTGGGTGAAGAAGTACTTCCTTTTATCTGTTCTAACCCGACCGCCCAGCAATTTCATGGAGTGCCCACGAGCTCTTGTATTGTGAGAAAGGGAGAAAAGTACCTCTTTCTCTACCTGCTCTATCCCATGCATATGCTTGTAAACCTCGATCATGTCACCCCTCAGCCTTTGTTTCTCCAAGCTAAAGAGCCCCAAGCACTTTAACCTTTCTTCATAGAGAATATATATGAACACTCAAAAGAGTCTATAAGTGAATGGTACTCACGCCATCACTTGCAAAGAGCTACATTCACAATTACTTTTTTTTGCCATCAAATCACAGCTGCCTTATGGCACCCCCGTGGGGATTTCAAGGCAAGAGACGTTCAGAGGTGGTTTGTCCTTGCCTGCCTCTGCATCATGCCCCAGACTTCCCTGGTGGTCTCCCATCCAAATACTAACCAGGGCCAACCCTGCTTAGCTTCTGAGATCTGATGAGATCAGGCTAGCCTGGGCTATCCAGGCCAGGGCACCTTCACAATTACCCTCGAGCTATGTGATTGCTAGCTGTGTGCCACCCCACTCTTTTCTCTTTTTTTGCCATCAAGTCAAGCTGACTTCTGGCGATCCCTAGTGGTGCTTGAAGGCAGGGGATGTTCAGCGGTGGCCTGCCATAAGCTGCCTCAGTGTCATCACCCTGGTATTCCTTGGAGGCCTCCCATCCAAATACTAGCCAGGGCTGGCCCTGCTTAGCTTCCGAGATCTGATGAGATTGGTCTTCCCTGGGCTATCCAGGTCAAGGCTAGCCCACTCTCTCTTCAGCCCAGTAGCTCACACTAGAGTGAGACTGCCACAGTGCTGAGATCTGACGAGATCAGGCTTGGCTGGGCTGTCCAGGTCAGGGCCATCTCACTGTTTGATGTAGTTTGGTGTAGTGGCTAAGAGCAGCAGACTCTAATCTGGAGAACCGGGTTTGATTCCCCCTCTTCACATGAAGCCAGCTGGGTGACCTCGGGTCAGTCACAGTTCTCTCAGAGCTCTCTCAGCCCCACTTATCTCACAGGGTGCCTGTTGTGGGGTGAGGAAGGGAAGGAGATTGTAAGCTGCTCTGAGGCTCCAGGTGAAGGGCAGGGTACAAAAACCAACTCTTCTTCTTCTTCTCTTAGCAGGAGGCCCAGTAGCTCACACTAGAGTGAGGCTGCCACGGTGCCCAGAGGAGAGCAAACCGGCTGTGGAGGAAGGAAGGGGAGCAAAATCACTACACACACACCCCTCCACTGTGGGCAGCTTGCTCTTTTCCCAGAGGGCGGCTGTGGTGGCGATTCTACTCTTTCTTCTTGGCTGACAGCTTGCCCTCCTTCCGGGAGCTGGGATGAGATAGCAGAGGCTGCAGAGAAGGGTGGAGGGGAGTAGCGTGAGAGGACAGGGAGTTCACCCTCCATCCCTGGTATGCGGCTTGGACCTCATCAGGAGGCTCACAGCTTCAGTCCCTCTGATGGTTGCTGTGTCATAGTGCATACCACCTTCCTACCACAAGCCTACTGGACAAAGGCCTTGCCCGCTTTCCTGGTACATCGGTGGATGCCACATTTGAGAGCAGTGCTCAGAAGGAGCCGCGGCTTGCATGTCAAAGAGCCACAAGTGGCTCCTAAGCCACTGAGCATCGCTGCTATAAATGCTTACTATTACCACTGTTTTCTTCATTTTCCAGTCCTCCTCTCCCGCACAACAGAGCCGATTTGTTTGACCTGAGTAAAGACCAGATCGTTAACCTGGCCTACATTTCTTCCGTGCCTCACAATGGCATCGAACAAGTGCGGATCCACTGGCTGCTGGAACTTATTCGAGTTGGGTAAGTCAGAGTTCTATATTCAATCGTTTGTGGCTCATTTTATCTGAAGGCGCCTGGCACAGGCTCCGTGGCGTAATCTAATTGAGTCTTACCTTGCTAGCTGTTTGGAGGGGAAAGAGGCCTCGTGGGAAGGGCCCATGAACCGTACTCTGAATTCTTTTGAAGAAGAGAGGGAACCGAAGCGCAAGAGTAAAATAAAAGGGACTATGGACAGAGGTGACTGGCTCATGCATCCTTGGCAGTGCGGTCCCATGCACTGCTACCCCAAGCAGCATTTCTGTATTTCAGCAGGCACAGACCGGTGCAACTCTGCATAAGACTGCAATGTTGGCCTTGTAATTAATTCTGCAAAAGTAGCTGGCCTGCTTGCCATGCTGGGAAAGGGAGCTCCAAACTGCATGCTGGAGAAGCTTTTCGAGCAAAAGGCTAAGCAGTTCCCAGGAAATGGTAGCTTGGCTTACCATTGCTGATCTTCTCCAAGTGCAGTCACACAGGAAAGCATCAGTTCGTGCTGAACAACGAGAAGCCCCAAAGGCTGGGCCGGTTCCCAGCATGAATGGCAAGTGCCGTCTAGAAAGGGCCCCAGATCCTAAAATGTACACTTTCTGTATTTCAGCAGGCACAGACCGGTGCAACTCTGCATAAGACTGCAATGTTGGCCTTGTAATTAATTCTGCAAAAGTAACTGGCCTGCTTGCCATGCTGGGAAAGGGAGCTCCAAGCTGCATGCTGGAGAAGCTTTTCGAGCAAAAGGCTAAGCAGTTCCCAGGAAATGGTAGCTTGGCTACCATTGCTGATCTTCTCCAAATGCAGTCACACAGGAAAGCATCGTGCAGATGCTGGAGATTCTCAGTTCGTGCTGAACAACGAGAAGCCCCAAAGGCTGGGCCGGTTCCCAGCATGAATGGCAAGTGCCGTCTAGAAAGGGCCCCAGATCCTAAAATGTACACAAGTACCGTCAAGTAGCAACCAACTTGGGGTGACCCCACCTTTCAAGCAAGTGAGAAGCAGAGGTGGTCTGCCGTTGCCTTCCTCTGCAGGGCCTTCCTGGGTGATTTGCCATTCAAATACCAACGTGTCTTAGCTGCCGCACGATCGGATGAGGTCAGGCTATATACCGTGCTACCTTCCCTCCTAGATCCTAGGAAGGGTCTTCTAAAGGGCCCTGCACCAGGGATTCCATGGGAAACATTCCGAGGGGAGGGGTTTTGTCAGTAGACAAATTCTGTGCCAAAAGGGATAAGAACTTTTAAAAC
>NW_015169861.1:13983-44904 GCF_001447785.1 Gekko japonicus | reverse complement strand
CACTCTTTCATCTACATAAGATATACTCCTCCAGAGGTTAATAGATCAAACCGATATAAAATAACACGTTTAATAGGTATATATGTGTATCAACAGCCGTAAACACAGGAATGCAAGTTTAAAATGTAGCGTAACGGATCAAGTAAAGATCACCTGCATAGTTTTAAAGGAAATATGACTGAAGTGTCACAACCAGCTATTTCTCTATATCCTCAGACATAAAACGTTATTTCTTTCAGGAATTTGTTCTTTACATTTAAAAAAAAACACCCCAAAATTGTATGGAGGTAGAACACTTAACCATAGGCGTCGGACCTCACCCAAGGGAACTGCGATCCCCCGCGATCTCCCCCAAAATGACCTCTGGATAGGGAGATACCAACAAGACTTGCTTGTCACGTTGCAAGAGGCAAAGGAAATGTCATAGTTTTCAGCCATGGTTTTCTCAAAGCAGATGACAGGTTGGGTCTCATAGATTATTCCCCCTAGAACTGATGCAATGCAAGAGCCTCCTGCATCACACTGGAGGGGTGTGCTAGTACTCATGGAACAGATCCACCCTGCATTGTTTTGTTGGTATAAACAGGAATATTTTTGGGCAGGAACTCACAGGAACGGAGTTCCGGCTGGCTTCAGAGTTGGCCACGCCTACTACAGTCAAAACCTCTGCGTGCGTGGCTACAGAGGGAAGGCTTGGAGAGCGACCCCCCCCCCCAGCGACTCCAAGGCGGGTGGGCCAGAAAGGATTGGGGAGGCATTTAAATGCCTCCCAGTGCCTTCCCCGGCCTGTCCAAGGACCAGCTTGCCCAGGCTCCCTGCAGCTGCGGGGCGCCCAGACAAGCCAAGGGAAGGCATGGGGGTGTGACCTAATAGGCTAATGAGTTTCTGCTGTTGGGTGTGGCCTGTTATGCTAATGAGTTCCTGCTGGGCTTTTTCTACAAAAAAAGCCCTGGGTATAAATGATCGTTCGTAAAGCCTCTTCAAATTATGGGCTTCACATCTTGGTTAACTATAGTTTTGGTATTTAGATGTAATGCTTAGCCATGGTTAAGGAAGAGGACCTATGGTTAAGCCTTACGTGTGGATAAGACATTCGTAGTAATATATTTGGATATAATTCGGACATATATCTTTTGAAATTAATAATAAAGTTAGTGTTTCTTACCGCACACAAAATCCAATTTTTATCTATTTATTTTCCATATTTATATCCCATTTCATGACAGATGGTGTTTGGGATGATTTACAAAATTAATACATGAAACAACAAATGCCATCTTAGTACCATACTGCACATAGCATCAACCCGCTCAGCAAAGAGGAACTCCACTTAAACGGATGGACCTGCATAAAATGTGGGAGGCAGGATTTTTAGTATGCATTGAACAAAATAAAAAAAAACCCTTTAAAAAATGTAACATTTTGCCCATTCTAAGAAATATTGTGGCGGGAAACTCTTAGTTTTACAATTCACAAATTACTCAGTGAACAGACCTCAGCCTACGCTCTCATCAGTAGGAACTTAGGGGGTTGTTGTAGAATGGTCCTCCTGATGGGCTAAAACTCATTGAAGACAATGGGTTGCCTGCATTGAAATGTTAAATGGAATAGGAGTAAGACGCAGTGTACGTAATGTATCAGAGTCTAGCACATTTTTAGCCACTTTGCATTAGGTCACAAAGTATGGGCTCTTCCATGCTCTCATCTTACTCACTGGTAAGTTCCTGTTTCTTCCAGGTTAAATTGCAGGAAAATATGCTGGAAATAAATTTGTGTGATTTTGAGTCAACCATTAGAGGGAGCAAAACATGTGTTGGAACACACCCCCCCCCCCCCCCCCCCGAAACAGGAACTTACCAGCGATTAAAATGAGAATGCAGAAAAGCCCTATGTGTCTATGGTGGTACAGTGTTGCTCATTTGAATGCTCCCTTTTTTTTAAAAAAAAGTAACTCTCTGCACATAGCAAGCTAGCAAATAAAACAGAAAGATCAACTTGAACTTTTCTCCCAGATAGATTAACTTTCTACATACAGGGATATGGTGTGGGTTTAAAAATAAATAAATAACAAGGTGAACTTTCTGTCATGCATTCTAGTTTTTGCATTCTGAAGGCATATTTCTTGAGCTTAGGGGGCCCGTTTGAATTGGCTCTGTGTTATCACTAATAACTATCAAGTGGCAATATCAGGAGCAGGAGATACCTACGCTCAGTCATCAAGGTGTTAATGGAGACAGCCAGTTGGGAGACCCCAGGCACTGCTATGTAGATTACGTAGCTGGGGTGCTGAGCAGTTAAGTGAACCTACCCCCATTTTGCAAAAAAAAGAGAAAAATCTCATCTCAGTCAGGCTGAGCTTCTGAGACACTCGGAAGCAGCTTGTAGAGACGCCTCTCGGTTTCTCAGAATCGACAGAAGATTGGGGCCCTTACCAGCTGCTTGCATCAACCTTCAGAGGCACTTTAGGGTTGTCAGCCCATCTGGAGAAAAGCGTCTTTTCCCTTAATGTGTGAAAACGGGGAGTGGAAGCTTCTCACGGCATGGAGGTGAATAGTGTCGCCCGGTAAATAGCATTCATATTAAGTATCTGTTCAAGGGAGAAGACATCTTTCTCTGGGCGAGGTGGCAACCTTAGAGGCACTTGGATGCTTGCCGCTTCTGAAGCCCAGCATGATGTCTCACTTCGGTCCAGGTCAGGCACCACGTATGGGCTCGTTGTCATAAGAGAGAGGCTCACTGCTGGAGAGCACCTTTGTGGACCTCTGCACATGGCTCTGCAGAATTTACAAGCATGCTTTTTTTAGTGGCTGCACAGACGGGCAGCATAATTCCTGAACCAGTACATGAATACACACAAACACGCGAAGCTGCCTTATACTGAATCAGGTCATTGGTCTGTCTGGGTCAGGATAGACTACTCAGACTGGCAGCAGCTCTCCAGGGACTCGGGCCCAGGGTCTTGCACGTCACCTCCTAGCTGATCCCTTTAACTGGAGACACTGGGGATTGGACCTGGGAATTTCTTCATACCAAGCAGATGCTCTTCCACTAAACCACAAGCCTACCCAATAGTAGAACTGAAAAGCTAAGCTATCTTCTGCCCTGTCCTCCATTTATTTATTTATCTTTGCTGAAACGCACGTGAAGAGACTGTTCTGCATTCCAGCCTAGGGTCTTTCAACTACTGAGTTAGAGAAGTATCTCTGCCGTGTTGTTGTTTAAAAAATCTGTCATCTTCTTCTGGCCACAGAAGCATGGAGTAGGAACACCATAGGGATTCTTTGTTTGGTGAGGTGGTTAATCTGGAGAACTGGGTTTGATTCTTCACTCCTCCACATGCAGCCAACTGGGTGACCTTGGGTCAGTCACAGTTCTCTCAGAGCTGTTCTCTCAATAGCAGTTCTCTCAGGGCTCTCTCAGCCCCACCTACTCTACAGGGTGTCTGTTGTAGGGAGAGGAAGGGAAAGGAGATTGTAAGCTACTCTGAGATACCTAGTGAAGAGTGGGGTATAAATCCAATCTCCTCTTCCTCCTCCTCTTCAGTAAGCATGCCAGCTGTCTCTTTCAGACAAGGTGCCAATCTTGCTTACCACAGTAGCACAGCTGGGTAGACCAACTGGGGCTTGCGAGGCTGAGCAGTGCAATCACGATTAAGATCGTAGTCGTAACAGGAAAAATAGCTAAATGCACACACGTGTTTGGGTAGGTGTTCAGCTGACTTAAATCAGTGGTGCGGTTGTGCAGGGATGTTGTTGAGACTGGACAGAAGAGGGGATAAGGTACAATCTGATACTCCTTCAGAAGGAGGTTTCATGTGCCTGCAAATTGAAAATAGGCTCTTAGGGAGTCAGTCAAGCAATCATAACTGAGAAGGAAAAAAGGCCAAGTCTGAAGTTGAAGACAAAAATTGGACGGAGCAGTCTAGTAGATCTCTGACTGATTGCTGGAGGGAGATTGAGAAGGATCAGAGATGTCAAAGAAAGGAAGCTAGTGGTCAGAGTGCATGGGCTGTGGGTGGAAAAATATCCAGACTGAACCGAAGCAGATGTGGTTTGTTGCACTGATAACTGTCAGTTGACCCCTTTTGGTCAGATTGATTTCCATGAAAAGGTAGTGTGGTTCAAGCTGTGCCATCTTGACCCATCTCTTAATCCTAACTATGTGGGCTGCAGTTGCTCAGGAGTGAGAAAAAGGCACTTTGCTTCATTATTACTTCACATTTTCCAGAGCTCTTTCCTAATAGTGAAAATAAATTATGTGGGGAGTTAGGATATAAAGTAAACCCTGGTCATGTCCTTTGCTACTTCCTCTCCCTAAAATCAAAGTGAAATTTATCTTTTGCAGAATGCCGGTAGGCTTTTAAAGAAAACATTCACTTCTGTTGTTGGTTTTCTGATCTGCTTTTTTTAAAAAAAGTATTATTCCCTCAAGAAATAACCTTGTTTAAAACATTCCATGAATTAACTTTGTGTGTCGGAGGGGTCTGATTTCTTAGGAACTCCAAGCAGGGTAAGACACAAGGCAGATACGATTCATGTCTGTCGAGCTGAAATAACTGTACCTTCCCCTGTTATATAATTTTACGGCACACAGTCCCCATTTCACTGACAGGGTCCCCATTTCATGTGACCATTTTCAGAACACGCTAACTGAGTATTGTTAGGTCCATAAAACCAAGAGCATTTAGAAAATGTTGTTGTATGTACATGCCACCTTGAGGGAAGCACCAATCAGATTTTTGCCAGGGGCACCATCAATATTCTTGGGTCAGTTGCCTGACAAAAAAGGTAAAGGTTCCCTTGATCGAAAGCCAGTCGAATCCGACTCTAGGGTTGCGGTGCTCATCTCCGTTTCAAAGCCGAAAAGCCAGCGCTGTCCGAAAACATTTCTGTGGTCATGTGGCCGGCATGACTAAACACCAAGGCGCACGGAACGCTGTTCCCTTCCCACCAAAGTGGTCCCTATTTATCTACTTGCAATTTCTTGCTTTCAAACTGCTAGGTTGGCAGGAGCTGGAACTAGAGACGGGAGCTCTCTCCGTCATGCGGCACACTCGGGTCTCGAACTGCTGAACTATCGACCTTCCACAGCCTGCAGTTCAGCATCTTAACCACTTGAGCCACCGCAGCCTGACGTTACACAACTGTAAAAGCTTTCCATTTTAGTAACAACCTTTATGAAGCTCTGCAGACCTTCAAGTAAAAAAACCCTTCAGGTGTGGCGTTAAAATGGGCCAAGTCACCCTAAAAATAAAAAAATAAAATAACTTACTGGCTTTGAATGTTTAGATAAGAGAATGGTGCCGTTGCATATAATGGGACCTGTCTTCATGCTGAGTGAGGTTAAAGGATTGTGCTGTGTTAGCATGGCAGCTGTGTACCCATAAAAGTTAAAAATTTGGAAGTGAGATCCAGGTGCTGGTTGGGATTAAAGGCGGGTCCCAGGTCCGGACAAGGGGATCGCCGTTCCAACCTGTATGCAGTGAACAAAGGATCTCCCAGGGGCCAGTTGCGGGAGAAGTAAATATGGACCCCAAACTATACAACAGAGACATTGGCTAAAATCTCCTTCTCTCTTACGAACTGAATGGCACTGTGGATACTATGAAAGAGCAACTCGTGCATGTCTTTGTTTTCACTCCCCAAATAGCCTCCTCTTTCTAGAGAATCTATCACACTGGGGTTGCAGCAAGCCAAGAGAACAGTGATTTGGAGCTCCTGGTGGTCTTTGTGCGTGTCCTTTAATGTGCTCACTCCAGCCGTGTCGACGAACAAAATGGCTGAACAGTCTATAACGATGGCTTGCAGGTCGTTGTGTTTAGGGACTAGCCATGGAGTCTGCTCTCCCTGGCCTGGTCCCTTCTCAAGGCTTCGTTGACCTTTCCTCTTGGCCTTTTTCCTCTTGGCGATTTCCACAGCTGGATCCAGGCCTGTCCTTCTGTGGAGGCACTTCAGGAAAAAGTCCTTGTTTGCATAATAAAGCGGCGCTTCAAAGCGGAAGATTTTGACCTTTGGAATGGTCAGAAGGTTTTTGTATTCCCCGTCGTCTTCATAGAAGACAGTGTTCGCAATTCGGCCCAGTAGGGCAGCATGCGGAACCTGGGTGCGGCCAACAATGCACAGCATTGAGAAAACAACCCCCACCAGAAGTCCCATTTCAGTGCTGATGAGGGCAGAGGCCAGCATCGTCACGCACCACACGAGTGCATCGATTTTGTCTAGGCGGTAGCGCCGGGGGACGTCTTTGAATTTCCGAAGGGCTCCCCTTAGGCTGACGATGATAATGCAGGCCAAGATGCACTTCTGCAAGTTGTAAAAAAGGGGAGCAAAGAACAGCAGCACCAGTAGGACGACCACGGCACTTATGATGCTGGACACCTGGGTCTGGCATCCCGTCGACGATTTGACCAGACTTTTGGCCAGAGCTGCGCTGGTGGCGAAGCAGTGGAAGAAAGCCGGGATGATGTTGCAGAAGCCGATGGCGAACATTTCCTGATTGGCTCGGACCGTGTAAGCGTACTTCTTGGCGAACATTTCCGAGAGCGAAATGGTGAACGCAAAGCCAACGATGGCGAGAGGGAGGGCGTCGACGGCAACTCTCTGCATGAGGCTGACGTCGGGAACTCGGGGAGGGATAAATCCAGTCGGGATGGCGCCTGACACACTGGAGGCGTAGACTTCATTCAGTCGCCCGTAATGAGACACCAGCGTGGCCACCACAATCACCACTAGCTCGGTAGGAAGCGGGACCTTGAGCCGATGCTTGTATCTGTCCCCTAGCTCCTTGGCGGTGACCAGCACAGCAATGCAGATGGTGCTTGTAATGACATCGCAAAGGTTAGCCTGGGCAATGTTGCGAAAAATGTTAACCCAGGTGGTTATTAAGATCCCGTACCCCTGGGCACGCGGGATCTTGATCCCGATGAGATACTTCACTTGAGCTGTTAAAATGGTCACCGAAGCACCCGTAGCAAACCCATCCAGGACAGGCTCGGAGAGATACATCGACACAAAGCCCAAGCGGAAAAGTCCCATCAGAACCTGCAAAGAGAAAGCAAAAGAAATCACAGAAGATAATCAAGAAGTATATATATCAGACCTCACTTCAAGAAGTATATATATCAGACCTCACTTCTACATTATTGGCTACGGCAAGACTGACTATAGCGGCCTCATGGAAATCTCCCAAACCTCCTACTATTCAGAACTGGCGAAATAAATGTTGGGATCATTTTATAATGGATAAGATTGCAGATAAATATGAAGGGCAAGTGAATAGTCATATAGGATCTCATACCAAATTTGTGCGCAGGTGGTTCCCCTTGATCACGTATTTCGTGGAAAATGATCTACTACCCTCAAACCGTAATTATCTGGAATGGATACATTGTTGATTTACAGGTGTTTAGGCTGAGCTCTTATCATATAAGTTTTAGAAGTGAAAAGTAGATTAGACTGAGTACGGATACTGAGTTGAAATTGATTGAAAACACAATGTAATATATCTTTCACTATGCATGTTTGTATTGTTTTCATTAAATAAAACTTTGTTTTTTGTTGGGTTTTTTTAGCCCCCGGAGGGGATTTTTTATTGGGTTTTTTTAACACTACAAAAACTACAACAGAAAAAGGGAGGGGAAAAACTACATATAAAGGAGAAAGTAAAGAACCCACTACTGACTAAATAAAATTTTGAAGGTAAAAGAAAATGAGGGGAAAAAAGAGAGAAAGCAAGAGCAAGTGTAAGAGTAGAATGTGCCTTGCTTAACAACAAGAGGTTGCCTCTGACTTTGTGGGGATTTCTTTAAAAGAAAATCTTAATGTCTTCTAATGAAACTGTGAACTTAGGCAGATCATGAGAAGGGAGGGCAGGAAGGGTTGCATCAGTGCTGGGCCACGCCCCCAACGTTTCGGGGCGGAGTTCCCCCCAGGGCCCGAATCAGGCCTCCAAAGCGGGGGTTTCCCTGCCCCCCGCCCCCACTTGGCAGCCCTACTCACGATTCATGACTGGAAGCATCATGGCTTTTCCATGAGAGCCAATTTGGTGTAGTGGTTAGGAGCACGGACTCTAATCTGGGAGAGCCGGGTTTGATTCCTCACTCCTCCATGTGCAAACCACCTCTGTTCGTCTGTTGCCTTGAAAACCCTGTAGGTCGCCACAAGTTCCAAACTAAGGAGGCTTGGAGATGGGGAAAGACCTTGATATAGTCCCCCACTGAGCATGCTTACACATGCTCCTGAGCCAGTTTGGTGTACTGGTTAGGAATGCAGACTCTAATCTAGGAGAACTGGCTTTGAGTCCCTACTCCTCCACATGCAGCTGCTGGTGTGACCTTGGGTCAGTCACAGTTCTCTCAGAGCTGTTCTCTCAAGAGCAGTTCTCTCAGAGCTCTCTCAGCCCCACCACCCTCACAGGGTGTTTGTTGTGGGGAGAGGAAGGGAAGGAGATTGTAAGCCGCTCTGAGACTCCAAGTGAAGGGCGGGTTATAAATCCAGTTTCTTCTCTTCTTCTTCCCTTCCTCCCAGCAGTATCGTCTGACTCCAGGAAAGTTACCTGTGTGGATTAATATGTTACTGGTTTTTTAATAATTTTGTATTTTTACTTTTTAAGTTACTTCAGGCAGGAGAAGCGGCAGGTCAGTTTGATAAATCAATAATGGGCAGGTAGGTCAGGGCTGTTCCGAGGTGGGAGAAAGCGCCTTGCCTCTTCCATCGGTGCGGCTCCACTGGATGAAGAGAGAGGAGGGACAAGTTTTACCCACTTGTCTAGTGCATCCCTCTGAGCTCCAAAGCAATTAGTCTGTGTGGGTCCCTCAACCCCAAAGTCCAACATCAACTGCCCTGTGGCTGCCCGGAAAGCGAGTTGGGTCCAGGGAACCTGGATCCGACTTATTAATCGTAATTGACATGTAATTTAGCCCAAAGCCCTTTAATATTTAATATTGCCATGTATTTTAATGTTAATATTTTATATTTGTTTTTATGTTTGTTTGTTTTTACCTTATTGGTTTTAATGTTGTCAGTCGCTAAGAGACCCTTTGAGTGAGTGGCGACTAAAAAGAATCTAATAAATAAGTATCAGGGATGAAGATGTTAGGTAGGCATTTAGGCTTGAGGGAGGAAGAGAGCATGGTTTCTTACCATGTAGAAGCTCTGCAGAAGCAAAGCTGCGTGTGAATAGGCCTCTTGCCTCTTCTGTTCCTTTCCTCTCACTGCTATTTGTTAAGCTTAGGGCTGCCAGCTATGGGTTGGGAAATTCCTGGAGATTGGGTGGGCAGAGGCTAGGGAGGGTGAGGCTTGGGGTGGGGAGGGGCCTCGGCAAGGTATAATGCCATAGAGGCTACCCTCTGAAGTGTCCATTTTCTCCAGGGGAACTGATCTCTGTAGCATGGAGATCAGATGTGATCTCCAGCCACCACCTGGAGGTTGGCCACTGTGTAGCCTGGGCATCAGCTGTAATATCAGGAGTTCTCCAGCCACTACCTAGAGGTTGGCAACCCTAGTTAGCCTTCTGCATTGTTTCATAAATAACCAGGGCTCTTTTTGTAGAAAAAGCCCAGCAGGAACCCATTAGCATAATAGGCCACACCCAACAGCAGGAACTCATTAGCATATTAGGCCACACCCCTGACAGCACAGCTCATTAGCATATTAGGCCGCACCCCCATGTTACCAGAAGTGTGGTTATCCAGCCACACCCACCTTTTGCTTGTTATTCTGTTTACCTTGTTTGTTGTCAAAACCCAGGGCTTTTTTGTAGCAGGAACTCCTTTGCATGTTAGGCCACACCCCCCAATGTAGCCAATCCTAATGAGTTTCTGCTGTTGGGTGTGGCTTATTATGCTAATTTTTGATGAGTCCTGCTGGGTGTGGCCAACTTGGGAGCCAGCCGGAACTCCGTTCCTGTGCGTTCTTGCCCAAAAATAGCCCTGTAAATAGCAATAAATTGCCGTTCTTTCATTGGTTTCCCTTTAAGCAAAAGCTAGGCTCCCTGCAGGAAATGTGTATTCTCGTAGAGTGGACAAGGACCATTACCTGATAAACTCCAGCCAAGAAGGTCAGTGCCGTAGCTACTCCAATGGCGTAGCATTCTTTCCCACATTCAGTACTCACAGAGCCGAGGGTAACGTTGTAAACTGTAACATTCAAATGGCCTCTGCTGTAGGTGGCTTCCTGAGGATCGTCGTTGAGGTCAAACCCTGCCAAGAGCAGTTCTCTGTCCACGACTTGTCCAACCATTAAGCTTAATAAGCTGAAAATTCCAACCGAAACATGTCGGGAGGTACCCATGAGGAAGTAGATAATGTTGGCAAAGAAGGAAGTGTAAAGGCTATAAATTGGCTTCAGGCCCGCTAGCAGAGAGTAGGCTATTGCTTGGGGTACCAAAATGATCCCAATGACGAGGCCAGACATAACGTCCCCCCAGATATATTCTTTACAGTTGTATTTGGGAAGCCATCGTAACACAGGGAAGAAGTCCATGACTGACTTTTTCATTCTCCTCATGGAGCAAGTGCAGTTTTTTCTGAGTTGGCTTTTCATCATGTCCATTTTTCGAATCCGGACTGGAGGCTTTCTTTCCATAAGAAAACGGAAAGGAGACCCGTTCTCTGTCCTCACAATCTCTGTTTCCTTCTCCATTCTGTGCCCGTCTCAATCAGTTCCTGTGACATAAAGAGATTACTGTTTGAATTGGCTTGATCCCCTTTCATGGTTCTTGCACTCAAACCCAACAGTTCAACATAAGTTTCATTTGAAAATGCATTACTGTTATTCATTTGATTTGCACCCTACTCCATCTCAGAGATTGGGGGTGCTGAAAGAAATTTAAACTTTAAAAATGGAGAGAGAGGACACCAATGAGATGGCAGTTTCTTAACTATTCTACGACATCAGGAGGGGCAACCTTGTGAAATAATCCTGTATTTTCGTCTTCGACGTTTTATTTTTACAATAATGTATTGTAAAGTTTGTAAGCAGCATTTTCTAATTGGCGGCTATGCACAGTAGCAGTTTATCTGAGCTGTAAAGCATAATGAGGCCAGGCTTCGATGGCCTGGGCTAGCCCAATCTCGTCAGATCTCAGAAGCTGAGCAGCCCAGGTTAGTACTTGGGTGTGGATGCCAGCCTCCAGGTGGGGACCTGGGCATGCCCCAGAATTACAGCTTATCTCCAGACTACAGAGATCAGAGGTGTCGAACTCATGTGTTATGAGGGCTGGATCTGACATAAATGTCACTTTGTTGGGCCGGGCCATGTGTGCCATAAAACGTAATGCCAGATAGCGGAGATATAAACTATACAAAGGACAGCAGCTGGTAAGCCCCGAGTTGGTGTATCCCCACTGCAAGGCCTCATGGTCTGGGAGGGGGTGCAATGGACGGACTGGAGAGCCAGTGGTGCAGCACTGGGTAGATGTTCCCACGCTGCTTGACTGCTGCAGACGAGGTTGTTCTGCCATGCTGAAGCCACAGTCGGAGTGGCTTCGCCTGCTCCCCTCCCCAAGCAGTTTCCTGTTCCCTCCCGTGCACTAGTTGCTCGCGGGCCGCATAAGAGCCCTGGATGGGCCGGTTCTGGCTTTATGTTCTACACCCCTGCCCTGGAGAATATGGATGCATTGGAGGGTGGACTCTGTGGCATTGTACCACAATGAGATTCCTGTCCCCCCCAGGCTCCGTCCCCAAATCTTCAGTAGTTTCCCGATTTGGAGCTGACAGACTTATCTCCCCCCTACCCCCACCAGTGGCAAGTCGGGACCTGGCAACCCTATTTGGATGGGAAACCACCAAGGAAGTCCAGGGTCACTATGCAGAGGCAGGCAATAGCAAACCAACTTTGTTCGTCTCTTGGCTTGGAAACCCTATGAAATCGCCATAAATTGGCTGTGACTTGAAAGCACTTTCCACCCCCCCAGACATAATTAACTTCAACAAACTCAGAAGGTAAGATGGCACTGCAAAAGAATGAATCTAGCTCACTAGCACAGTAGAAGAATGAATCTAGCACGCACTTTGTTTTTAGTAATTAAATATAAGCCAAGGTGGGGGGTTGAAATCAGGGCTATTTTGGGGCAGGAACGCGCAGGAATGGAGTTCCGGCTGGCTCCCGAGTTGGCCACGCCCAGCAGGAACTCATTAGCATAATAGGCCGCACCCAACAGCAGAAACTCATTAGGATTGGCGACATTAGGGGGGGGTGGCCTAACACGTAAAGGAGTTCCTGCTACAAAAAAAGCCCTGGGTTTTGACAACAAACAAGGTAAACAATGTCAGGGGGTGTGGCCTTATGACACACTTCCGGTGATGTCAGGGTGTGTGGCATATGCTAATGAGTTATGCTAATGAGTTCCCCTAGCTCTTTTTCTACGAAACGATCCCTGGTGGTGCTGAATAGGTTGTTCCCATCAGGAAGAATGTATTACCAGTACACCGATAGAGTACTTCCTGCCTTTGTATTCTGACTTTCCCCCAGGGTGCTATAGACTGTGCACACAAGGGGCTTTCCTACTGTGAAGTTAGTGACTCCTGTAAGATCACCAGGTGGGTAGCAGGGGACGTTCACGCATGAGCAGGGGTTTAAACTCGGGCTCCCTTGTCAGTACGGTTATCTCACCTCACCGCTTTGCTCTCACTTCCAGCTTTCTGCCACTTTCAGCAAAAAAAAAAGCAGGATTTTTGACGGTGCCATCCTAAGTCGTTACCTGCTTCCATGCCTACTGATATCTGTGGATTCTGTGGGGGTGTTACTCTTCTTAGGTAACGGTAAAGGTTCCCTTGCTCGAAAGCCAGTCGAATCTGACTCTAGGGTTGCGGTGCTCATCTCCGTTTCAAAGCCGAAGAGCCAGCGCTGTCCGAAGATGTTTCTGTGGTCATGTGGCCGGCATGACTAAACACTGAGGCGCATGGAACGCTGTTACCTTCCCACCGAAGTGGTATTTATTTATCTCCTTGCAATTTCTTGCTTTTGAACTGCTAGGTTGGCAGGAGCTGGAACTAGAGACGGGAGCTCACTCCATCATATGGCACCCGGGTCTCGAACTGCTGAACTACTGACCTTCCACAGCCTGCAGTTCAGCGTTTTAACCACTTGAGCCACCTCAGCTCCTGCAAATATCTTATCCACTGCCAGGGCCGGATTTAGACTTGCTGAAGCCCTAAGCTATACAAAACCCAGAGGCCCCCTACTGTTTTAAATCACATCAGCTGGTCTCAGAAAAATTTAAAATATATACGCCTTTTTAATATTTGAAATCATTTTTTATATTGTGTTTTTATTCGAGGCCCAAGCAGATTGCGAGGCCCTAAGCTGTAGCTTATTTAGTTTATGCGTAAATCCGGCACTGTCCACTGCCAATAAGCCAAGGATTGTTCTGTGTTCTTTCCGCGCACTGGCTTTAACCATCTCAGTTTATGAATCGTGCCGTTCTTGTCTTTGTCTGCTCTGTAGTGACTTTCATGTGATCATTCCTGAACTGTGTGCCATGACATAGTTCCTTGTGTGCACTGAGAAATGAATGGAATAATTAGGGAATCCCTCTGGCTCAAAAGAGCTAGCCACTCTGTGTTCTCTGAGCAGAAGAAGAGTTTCGATTTATACCCCGCCCTTCACTACCCGAAGGAGTCTCAGAGCAGCTTACCATCTCCTTTCCTTCCCTTCCCCTCCCCACAACAGACACCCTGTGAGGTAGGTGGGGCTGAGAGAGCTCTGAGAGAACTGCTCTTAAGAGAACAGCTCTGAGAGAACTTGTGACTGACCCAAGGTCACACTAGCAGCTGCATGTGGAGGAGTGGGGAATCAAATTCGGTTCTCCCAGATTAGAGTCTGCGCTCCTAACCACTATATCAAAGTGGCTCAGGAGCATGTGTCAGCATGCTTGGTGGGGGGCTATACCAAGGCCTTGCCCCATCTCCAAGCCTCCCCCATTTGGAACATCAGCCTGCAGAAGCTCCATCAAGCCCCATATTACAGGCTTCCTGGTTTTAACTGTGACAACCTAGTCACTCTGGAAGGTCTTGAGGAAGGGAATTTGGTCCCTTGTTACCTATCTGCTCAATGCTGATCTTTGTGAGTATATTCTGTATCTGTTTTATGTCTCATTGCACATATTCTTCATGGAAAGGCAGCAGAAAAATTTATCTTAGCAGGTGGCCTCTTCTAAGGTTCGTCCTGGGGCATGTTTGCATGGGGGGATTCGATCTGCCAATCAGTCCTGATGCACTAGAATTAACACTTAGAGACTCTTCCGGTCTGTGGCTCAGCGATGGCGGACGCTCTCCCCTACCACTGGGGAGGCATTCCGCGCTCTAGTGGGGTTGGAAGGGTGCCACCTCAAGTGACACCCCCAGGTGAGCCTTAGTGAAAGGCTCCAAGCCGGGGGTGCTGGAGGGGCGACCTCTTCGACGGCATAATGCCGGAGAATTGAGGTGCTCCTTTGCCCCAATCGGTCCGCCCCCTGAGAGGCTCGGTTTTTACTGAGCTCAGCTGATGCCAGCCGGGACAAGCAGTGAGGGTCAACGATCTATCGAAGCTACAAGGAGTCTGGATGCAGACTGTCAATGAACCGGAGAAAGAATCAAGCGAAAAAGTTTAAAAAGTGAGTTCTCCCCCCCCCACTCATCTGGAAGCGGCGCCGGGGACAATTCCCTGGCGTAAACAAACTGAACTGTGTAAAAAAAAAAAAACAGAGGGGGGGAGGAGAGAGGAAGATCGTAATGATGTGCTAGAGACTTAGCTGCGTTTGCAGAAAAACTTGAGCGCTTTTTCGAAGAAGAGTGAAGGAGGTCTTCTAGTGTAAACAAAGTGGAAAATGGCCGGCGCCCGGGGAAAACTAGGCAGACAAGTTGGGCGGGGCGGTCAAAGTCCGAGGATCGAGGAGACAGGAGATCTGATCTCTATGCTATCAGAACTGCTCAAGCCAATAAACGAGAGACTCGATGGTATTAACCAGCAGATGACCGCATCCAACCAAAGCCTAGCAAAGCAACAGCAGCAGATTGCCGAGTTGGTTAAAAAGTCGATCCAAACAGACGAAAAACTTAAAGAGACAGTGCACGATACCAAGAAAGTCAAAAAGAAAGTTGGTCTGCTTGAACAGAGACAGGACCTACAGGAACGCAGATTGCTGAATCTTCAAATGGAAAAAGCAAACAAGATACTCAGGTTTCAGGGGATAGCTGAATCGCAAGGAGAAAACTTGAAAAAGTTGATGGCAGAGCTGATCGCACCGGCGATAGGTTGCTCATCGGCAGAAGCGGAAGCAGAGATTGAGGTGGTTTATCGATCATACTCAAAGTATATTAAACTGAATAACCTGCCAGGTGAAATTGTCGTCAAGTTTCTCTGAAGACAGACGAGAGATGATACTCTAAAAGCAACAGCAGCTAATCCCCTGCAGCTGGGAGCCACACCCATCAGGGTTTTGAAAGACACTCCATTTGAAGTTCGGGAAAAAAGAAAAGCGTATAAAGAATTGATTTCAACCTTGCAGATCAACCAGATTCCATATTCCTGGAATTTCCCAGAGGGTGTCGTGTTCAAATACAGAGATAAAAGGGGAAAAATTGACTCGGTTTTTAAAGCAGAAGAATGGTTGAAGCGGTTCTTTGGAGCGCAAGAAGAAGAACAGCAAAAAGGAGAGGGCGGAGCAGATAACACAGAAGACAGGGACGGAGACCAGGGAGCAACAGGTGGCTAGGCCAAACAAGCATACGACCTGCGGCTTAGAGGACCAAAGTAACTCTTTATAAACTTGAGATTTGCAAACAAAGAAGAAGATGAAAGGACTCTGGGCACACTCTGAAGACGAAGGAGAGAATACTAACATGGACTTACTAACTTCCGATTACATTGACTTAAACGAAAAGTTTATTTGTTTTGAATACTAACAGAATACTAACTGTTGAGGACCCTCCCTCTTGGGTTTTTAGTTATAGTGTGGGTTTTTATTTACTGTCCTTTATCCTGGGTCAACTTTTTCCCTTCCCCTTTTCTTTTCTGTAGTCCTTAGGTGTAACAAAAAAATAATAAAGCTACCCTGTTCTCAGGGGATAAAAAAAAAAGAATTAGCACTTAGACTCTCACTGGAGGCTGCCTGCTGCATCTCTGCATGAGTCACTGTGCCGAGCTTGTTCCCTTCCAATCACAAGGCATACACTGAACTGTGGATCGTGCAGAAACACAGGGATGGACTCCTCTGCTGTGCTAAAACTAATTCTTTTCAGATGCTTTCAATTTTAATTTAATTAATTTAGGGAAAAATCATTCCCTAGCTTTCAGATACACAAACCCCACACCTTTCAGATACACCTTTCAGATACACAAACCCCACACCCTTCAATTACTTTTTAAACATGCCAGGCAAATTTCCCTGTGGCCCTTTTTCCCCCAGGAGAGCATTATGCATCCCACCCTGACATGGATGGGCCATGCCAGGCCAATCTGGTCAGATCTCAGAAGCTAAGCAGGGTTGGCCCTGGTTAGTACTAGGCTGGGAGACCACCATGGAGGTCCAGGGTTGCTACGCCGAGGCGGGCAACGGCAAACCACCTCTGAACATCTCTTGCCTTGGAAACCCTGTGGGGTTGCCATAAGTCAGCAGCATCTTGATGGCCCTTTCCACCATGATGCATACCAACAACATACTCTCTTAGTGGATAATCTTAGCCCAGATTGGACTACTGTAATTTGCTCTACTCAGGGCTTGTCCTTGAAGACGTTGCAGAAGCTTCAGGTTATTCAGAATGCAGCCAGTGTGTCTTGGTCTACGCACATACAGCCGATACTGAAGCATCTGCACTGGTTGCCAATTGATTTTCGGATCAAATTCAAGGCGCTGATTTCAACCTTTAAAGCCCTAAATGGTCTGGGGCCATCATACTGGGAGGACTGCCTCTCCCACTGCAATCCCCCACATTGCTTGTGTTCTTCATCACTCAGTCTTCTGGTGGTGCCCGGGCCCTCGAGTGGCTCTCCTCTCCTCTACCAGGGCGAGGGCCTTCTTTGGGGTGGCTCCATCCTGGTGGAATGCTGTATCAGAGGACATGCATGCCCTTGGGACCTTGTTAGCATCCTCAGGGCTTGCCAGGTCGAGCTGTTCCAACACAACAATGAAAGCCAAGTTTGCAGAAGAGATTAAGAAAAACATTTTTCCCCCTACACAACCCTGCCCCCGTTCACCAGTTAAACCCCAACATTGCGGGGAAACATACTGATAACCGCATGATGCTGTAATTCAAGGAAATAATATTAATACAATTTCTTCATTTTCTCCTTCCAGTCCATACAGTGCTTGCAAATAACACACCACTGTTTAAATAGGGATGGCATTTTTAGAGCACTTAAAATATCGGGGGGGGGGGGGGGAACCTTATATTATTTTTCCTCTCCCATGTAGAAAACTTCATCCTGGCGCCCTAGAAACAAATCACATTATGAGTGTGGTTAAAACAGTGTAAATTTTGCATCCGTTGCAATAGCAAGTTAACTGTGATTCAGCAGGGGGTGCTAGAGTCCAATGAAATAAGCTCCGGAGCAGCGGACTTTGTTTTCTCACCATTCAGTTATTAACAGTAATATTGTGACTTCCTGTATGTTTTAAAATTAAGGCCTCTCTGTAATCCTTTGGTCAGTGATTATCTTAGGTCCCTGCCACACGGCAGAAAAAAACACGGGCAAAGTGCGGCTATTCAGAGCCGCACCAAAAGAAACACACGGCAGCGGGATCACATAGATCCCCTGAGCTGCCGCGCCATTGCTCCCCGGTACGATCAGATGCCGAGGAGGAAGCCACCGACCGGAGACCAAGACAACCGGCTGTGCATGTGTGCGCATGCGCAGTCTAGCCAGGAGCCTCGGATGCGCTGGCAGAAGGACACGCTGACGATCCCATGGCCACGCTTGATGCGGCCTTTCTGGTAAGTCCACCTCTGTAGGGGGTTTCTTTTAACTATGGATTTTCGGCCTGAAGGGCCGGATCGGGGACGGGTGTGCAACACTTCCCAGATGTTGCGGTGGGATCACGCCCGTTTGCTGCGCCCCCGATTCGTCCCACTTCCGGCCCTAAACCTCCCGTGTGACCGGGGCCTTAGATACTTTTCCAGCAAAGTGTATTGTACCAAATAAGCTGTCAGGGAGAGAAGCTTTCAAAAAGAAAAATGAGGAGAGACCTGCCTTTCAGCAATGCCATTTTCCATTCAAGAACCATTTGTATTTTATCTTGGCCAAGTTGCCTTTAGAGTGAGGTGGGCTAGGTCAGAGGCTGCTTTGCTTTCCCTCATCTAATCCATTTCACTGCTGCCTTAGCTTGAACATAAGAACATAAGAGACACCAATGTTGGATCAGGCCAAAGGCCCATCCAGCCCAACACTCTGTGTCACACACTGCAGCACTTGTATGCCCTGACCTGGATGACCCAGGCTGAGCAGGGTCATCCCTGGTTAGTATTTGAATGGGATACCAGACCACCAAGGAAGTCCAGGGTTGCTACACGGAGGCAGGAAATGGCAAACTACCTCTGCACGTCTCTTGCCTTGAAAACACTATAGGCTATAATGGAGAATTGATCCAGGGGTACCCCAGGCTCGGGGAGGGGGGGCTGGTTTTTGAGATAGAGGCACCAAATTTGCAGCATAGCTGCTGGTGCCTGAACTAAAAAAAAAAACACCCGAGTTTCAAAAAGATTGGACCAAGGGGTCCAATTCTATGGGCCCCAGACGAAGGTGCCTCCATCCTCCGTTGTTTCCAATGGAGGAGGGAAGGCATTTAAAGGGAATTACTTTCTGAATTATTATTCAGAAAAGAAGTCTGAGTTACTTATATACATGGATTGTTTGCCTCAGCTTGGGATGCTACTCGGATCTAGATTCCCTGTTTTCCTACAACATTCTGTTCACATCCTGGGTTTCCCCCTTCTTTCCTGTGATCTTTCCCTGACCTGCTTTGCTCTGATGGCATTTATTGAGTACTTTTCCAGCTCAGTTTATACCGAGCGGCAGGGCTTTTTTTGTAGCAGGAATTTTTTTGAATATTAGGCGACACACCCCTAATGTAGCCAATCCTCAAAAGAGCTTACAGAGCTCTTCTTACAGGGGCTTCTGTAAGCTCTTGGAGGATTGGCTACATTAAGGGTGTGTCGCCTAATATGCAAAGGCGTTCCTGCTACAAAAAGAGCCCTGCCGAGCGCACACCTCTAGTCTGCACCCATTCTGTCCTCCCTCTGTTGCTGTGGGAACCTGGACCGTTTGAGTGCATTTGAGAACAGGAACACTGATCTTCTGCAATAACCACACTAGTGCAGACGTTGAAACAGGAAGTGTCTTGTTTACTTGTACATCCACCTTTCACCAGAGTGACGTGCTATTTGTATGTGAATATGAGGCTGTCAGTATCAAAGTAAACTAGATGAACATCCTATCATTGCACCTTAAGGGACATGCATATGAAGCCTCTGGCATTTGGAATGAGGCACATGACTTCTTTCAAGGAGCACAGAGACTGTGTAATCTTATGAGTCTTACACAATCTTATTGTGATGATTAGGGTGTTCTGCATACAGGGACAGGCTTGTGTGGTTTCCCTGTTGCTGCCGCCAATGCAGCATAGCAGTAACAGGGCTTCCAAGTGGTGGGTTTCCCTGCATATTCCCTTTCCCAGCCCCCCAAAGCAGCCATTTACCACCTGCCACTTGAGGGCTTTTTTTTTTAAGGCAATTGACATATCAGTATATATCAGGGTCTCTGAATCCCCAAAATTTCATTTTAAAATTTCCTAGCCCCTTTTGTTGTGAAGATATAAAGGGAAAGGTGTATTTCCACAATGAAAAGAGACAGAAAGTAACTTTTTTTAAAAAGCTGGGAATTTGGAGTAGCTGATAGATTATTATAACAATATGTCAACTGCTGGTTTTTAAGAAGTCCCCGATGGTAGGGTGATGGCCGTCTCAGAAGACTGAAACAGGGGAAAGTACACTGATGTGGGTAGGATCAGAAAGATCTGGACTTTCTTGTCTACATAGGTGCTAGCCTGCTGTCTCTGCAATCTTTCCTGAAACATCAGAGCTAAGCAGGTCACGGAAAGATCACAGGAAAGAAGGGGAAAACCCCGGAAGTGAACAGAATGCTCTAGGGAAATGGGGGGGGGGGGCTAGTTCCAAGGAGCATCCCAAGTCAAGGCAAACAGTCCATGTGTAAGTAACCCAGGTGTTGTTTTTTTTCTGAATAAGAATTACGTACTTAAATACGTTTTGTACCTGACTTGCATAGCCCAGGCTAGCCCAATCTTGGTGGATCTTGGAAGCTAAGCAGGGTTGGCCCTGGCTAGTATTTGGATGGGGTTCCTCCAAGGACATACTCCTCAAGATATGTTCAGTGTTGGAGGGAAATGTCCTGATGCTCTTACTTACTGCATGCACTTACTCCCACGCAAGCACGAACAGAATTGCAGCCTTGTTTTGTGCTTTTTGAGACATTTCTCTCCATCAGCAACTACACTCAAGTGCTGATAATAAGGCAAAAGCAACATGCGTAGGTCAAATTATAAGTCCAGAGAGAGATGTAACAAACAGCCCCCTCCTTTTTTTTTTTTTTACTGTAAATATAATTCAAGAATGTTAACTATCGGTTCAGCTCCCAGGGTGACAGCATTAGATGGTTTACAGAACGTTCCTGTTAAAGTTGAGATCCAGATAAGAGAGACAAGGCCGACAAAGATGGTCTAACAGAGCTCTGATTTTATAGTGCACATTTCTAACTTTCTTGAAACAGAACGTTACAACAGTTTTCCAGCTAGGGCGCAAACGTCCATAGCTGAAGAATAAGAACAGGACAGGCGAAATGTCACATGCCCCTGAAAGGCAAATGGAAGAAATTGGGCCCCTTCCTCCATTAGCATTTGGCCGTGCAGTCACAATCATGTTTTCTCACAAGCAAGTCCCTTTGAGCTTAATGGAGAACCTAAATAAATGGAGAATGCTAAATAAAATGTTAATAACTTGCTAATACATGTGTAGCACATTCCCAGTTGGCAAAAGAATTCTTTCAAAGGAAGAAGAAGAAGAAGAGATTGGATTTATACCCTGCCCTTCACTACCCAAAGGTGTCTCAGAGCGGCTTACAAACTCCTTTCCCTTCCCCTCCCCACAACAGACACCCTGTGAGGTAGGTGGGGCTGAGAGAACTCTGACAGAAACTGCTCTTTTCTCAAGAACAGCTCTTATCAGAACTACGGCTTACCCAAGGTCATCCAGCCAGGTGCAAGTGGAGGAGTGGGGAATCAAACCCTGGTCTCCCCGATTAGAATCCGCGCACTTAACCACTACACCAAACTGGCTCTTTTGGTCTATTGTGTTTCTCCAATAAAGAGCTCAAATGGGGATCCCCCGGCCTTCTTCCAGTTAGCTGTATTAAGGATTTTAGCCATGCAACTTGTTTTTAGAAGAAGAAGAGATTGGATTTATACCCTGCCCTTCACTCGGAGTCTCAGAGTGGCTTAGAAACTCCTTTCCCTCCCCCTCCCCCACAACAGACACCCTGTGACGTAGGTGGGGCTGAGAGAGCTCTTTCCAGAACTGTCCTTGAGAGAAAAACTCTGACAGAACTATGGCTTGCCCAAGGTCATCCAGCAGCCGCAAGTGGAGGAGTGGGAAACTGTTTTATATTTTCAAATATATATTTATTTATTTTATATATTTTTAAAATATTTTATTTTATGTGAGCTGCCCTGAGCCTGCCTTGGCAGGGAGGGCAGGATATAAATTAGATGAATAAAATAATAAATAAACCCGGTTTTCCCAGATTAGAGTCCGTGCACTTAACCACTACACCAAACTGGCTCTCGGAATCAAGTCCCACTGTGTTTTCAGAGAGAGAGAGAGAGAGAGGGAGAGAGTAAAAGGCTATCAAGTCGCAGCCAACTTATGGCGACCCTCTTCGCTATTTGTACTTTACATAAAGCTGCAGTCTGCATTATACCATATACATCAAAGATTCGAAAAGCCACACCCACGGGCACCACATTGGGGATCCTTTGTTTGGCACATTAAAGCAATAACTTGATCATCTGTCTTGAGAAAAATAAAGGTCCCTTAATTAAGAAAATCGCAAAGCCCAGTTTTCAAATACCGTATTTCCCCTAACGAAAATGTGTAGTTGGAGGCCCTGACCTGGATAGCCCAGGCAAGCCCGAACTCATCAGATCTTGGATGCTAAGCAGGGCTGACCCTGGCAAATACTTGGATGGGAGACGTCCAAGGAATACCAGGGCTGGGACGCAGAGGCAGGCAATAGCAAGCCATCTCTCTGAAACATCCTAGCCCCACTAGGGGTTTTTGTTGTGGTGGTTCAGTCACACAGTCGAGTCCAACTCTTCACGACCCCATGGATCACATCACGCCAGGCCCTCCTGTCCTCTGCCATCCTCTGGAGTTTGCTCAGTTTCATGTTCATTAGGGGTTGCCAGAAGTCAACCATGACTTCCAGGCACACATGCACACAAATACTCACCAAAAAGTGCCCAGTAAGTGGGCCTTACATCATTACCTCAGCCCCCGGAAGGCATGTACTCAATCACACCTCTGGTGGGAAGTCATTCCACAATCCTGGAGCTGCTACAAAAAAGACCACGCACCTATCTGCAGAGGTCTTCACCTTCGGTAGCAATCTCACTATCACCCTTGATAGTGCTCTCATTGCAACGTAATACTGCCTAACTTACAGGGCTATTGTAGGGATTGCTAAAATGCTGCACATGGAACTTTATGGAAAAAAGCTACATAAGTTGTTTACAATGCCTGGTTTTCAGACTGGTGTCCCACTATAAAAAAGAGTGCCAGAGTCATCTTGTGATGGGAAAATACAGTGTGCACCTTGTTGAACTCACTGCATTAAAAACTTAGTAATGCCCAGGCTAGCCTGATCTCATCAAACCTTGGAAGCTAAGCAGGGTTGGCCCTGGTTAGTACTTGGATGGGAGACGACCAAGGAAGTCCAGGGTCACTATGCAGAGACAGGCAATGGGAAGCCATCTCTCTTGGTCTCTTGCCTCGAAAACCCTCTGGGGCTGCCATAAATCGGCTGCAACCTGAGGACAAAAAGGCAAGCACACACCCAAAGGGGTAAGCAGTCTTTAAACAAGAATTATACAATAGATTTCAAAACATTTCTATAGAGCAACAGTCTTATTTCTTCAGTATGCTGCCTGGAAAGCCATAGAACAAGCTTTCAGTATTTGAAACATGTTGAGATCCTTGATCATCCCCGAATTAAAAGCCCATTTCTAGCATCAGCAAAGTGTGGTTCTTGCTGCTGCAGTTGGATTTGCCCTGACCACCTGTGACAATCAGCACGGAAACTCTCTCATCGCGAATGAAATGTCTACGTCTCTTACCTGTCTTCTTTTGGTGATGCTTGTGCATGTGTATAAGGAACAAGTGAAGTATGCTGCCTGGAAAGCCATAGAACAAGCTTTCAGCATTTGAAACATGTTGAGATCCATGATCAACCCCGAATTAAAAGCCCATTTCTAGCATCAGCAAACTGTGGTTCTTGCTGCTGCAGTTGGATTTGCACTGACCACCTGTGACAATCAGCACAGAAACTCTCGCGTCACGAATGAAATTTCTACTTCTCTTACCTGTCTTCTTTTGGTGATACTTGTGCATGTGTATAAGGAACAAGTGAAGATTCCACCTGAGTTCCACACACTTTGCTGCTGAGGACATCCAAGCCGATCGGTGCTAAGGACTGAAGTTGATGCGCTTTAATACTTGTGGGCTGCCCCTACAACCAAACAGCAGCCTGCGCTAGGTGAATATTGACGGGTGTAAACAAGGGGCCGCAAGTCACCTTCCCATCCCTCTCCTCTTTTTCCGTTCCCATCCGGTTGACCTGAGTTATTCAATTTCCAGTGGCAAACATTAAACAAGCGGTAATCCTTTTAAGTATAGCCTGTATAATAATTGATCTCAGAACCCATGTCTGGCAGAAGTAATTACTTCAAGTGAAATCAGGACGACGTGTTTGGCAGTGGGGCTTTCTGCACAGCCCAGCTATACTTTTTACAATGCATACAACCGGTTTAATCTATAACTGGGTTGTTCTGACGCTCCAAAGTATTTAAATTGGGGGGGTGGGTGTTGAGGTTATTGTATGTTGGCAGCAAAAGGTACAGCATGAAATGGGTCGTGCAAAACGGCAAGATAAGATTTCATCTTTCTACACGTGTGGCCTAATGGGACAATAATACTGGGGTGAGGCCCTCGCTGAGTGACAGAGTCCCTGCTTTGCATGCAGAAGGTACCAGGTTCAATCCCCAGCGTATCTGGTTTTTTAAAAATGTCAGGCAGCGGATGATGTGAAAAACCTTCACCCCAACACTCCAGCCATAGTGTATAGTACCGAGCCTATTTGGCCTCAGTAACCCTCCACAATGCCAATCTTTGGTGTTTCCAAAGGTTCTCAGTAACAGGAAAGGGAGCCTTGGTGTGCATATGTTTCGTGTGCATATGTTCCATGCGCATAGACTGCATGCTCACAAGCCAGCAGTTATGCACAGGCAGAAGATGGGGCCAGCACATTTGTGCCCGCCCCCACTCTATGTGCATTGATTTCAACTCATATTTAGGGGAGGGGCTGTGATAGAGCATCTGCTTGGCATGCAGAAGGTCCCAGGTTCAATCCCCGGCATCTCCAGTTAAAGGACCAGGCAGTGGGTGATGTGAAAGTTCTCTGCCTGAGACTCTTGAGAGCCACTGCTAGTTGGAGTAGACAATACTGACCTTAACGGACCAAAGGGTTTGATTCAGTATAAGGCAGCTTCATGTGTTCATGTAATGTCAAGAGTAGAGGGCTCCTATAAGGCAGCTTTACGGGATTGCAGTTTGAGGTAGTAGAAGGGGCTGTACCACTTCAGCCTGCTTGTAGAGGAGTTGCAATTTTAATACATCCCTACACTAGAAAGCTCCCTGCAGATTTAAGGAAAAAATATCGCCTCCGGGAGAAAGGTTCTAGGCTAGTCCTTCTCATGCTGTGGTAGTTTTGCAGTGAAAGAAAGCCATTCATGCAGGGGAACTTTGAAAAACATAATCCCTCAACCAGTAGTCTGAAAGGGTTCAGTCCCATCATCAGCCGTTTTACCAGCCCATTCTGTTACTTGTGTGAAACAGGCTTTACTGTAAGTGGTAAGCAACAGAGTTATTTTATTAACTATATTTATAGTCCCCCTTCCTCACCGAGATTCAGAGTGGGTTACATAGTTAATAAAATCAAGAGACATCTAATAAGTGATGAACTAGGATTACAGATGTCTGAAGGAGCGTAGCATATTAGACATGATACAGAATGCTGATGTAAGGAAGAAAAATGGTATTACCACAGTAGCAGGGCTATTTTTGGGCAGGAACGCACAGGAACGGAGTTCCGGCTGGCCACGCCCAGCAGGAACTCATTAGCATAATAGGCCACACCCAACAGCAGAAACTCATTCGGATCGGCTACATTAGGGGTGTGTGGCCTAACATGCAAAGGAGTTCCTGCTACAAAAAAGCCCTGGGTTTTGACAACAAACAAGGTAAACAGAATAAGAAGCAAAAGGTGGGTGTGGCTGGATGACCACACTTCTGGTAACATGGGGGTGCGGTCTAATGTGCTAATGAGCTGTGCGGTCAGGGGTGTGGCCCAATATGCTAATGAGTTCCTGTTGTTGGGTGTGGCCTATTATGCTAATGAGTTCCTGCTGGGCTTTTTCTACAAAAAGAGCCTTGCACAGTAGAAAACAAGGCAACAAAAGGGTAATACATGCAGCAAACTGATAATCTATCCCATACATAGTGGTATAGTCCTCAGTCCCTTTCCCTTTCCTGAACCATTCTGTCATAGGACAGCCCTGTTACCTTTATAGAATTGCCCTCCTGAACAACTCCATTTTACCTCGTTCGTGGAATGACAGGACAGTGAGAGCCCGCCTGACCTCCTCAGGAAAGCAATGTAAGGTTTTTACATATGAAGGATCCCACTTAAAGTTTGTTATGATCCCACTTAAAGATTATTATGATCTCTGGTCATACCCAGAGCTGACTTCATTACATGTAAAAATTAATGATTCAGGTTCGTTGTGGAGGGGTACGTGGGTCTAGGTCAAAACATGGTTGCCACAGTGCTGTAGGCCTGCCCTCCGTTCACATTTCAGTCAGTTAAAACAATCAAACGGCTACAATGCAGGGACCATCGGCAGGCCTTACTGTAAGTGGGAAGTGGTCCGGTGACCTCCGGTGCTTTCTTCCTCAAGGAAAGCACTGAAGACACAGAGATGTTTTGATGTCTCCACCAGATGCTAAAGAGCCATTTTCCATTTCAGTTTTAAAATCTATGCTCAGCAACAGCTTGCCTCTTCAGCAAGGGAAATGGCTGTGGCAGAAATCCAAGGCACCCTCTTGGCTTTATGCAGAAAAATTCAGGTGGGCAGCCATGTTGAATTGAAGCAGCAGAACACAGTCTGGGTCCAGTGGCTCAAGACTTGGGGATAATACTGCTGTACTCTAGCTTCATTCTCACATCTTTTTGTTGACGCTTGCATTTCCATCCTAATTTGCTGCTGTCCATTTTAGCATCCCAGTTTCAGCTCTGCATATGCATCTGGGCTCTGAGTGACCCCTCCTAACGGCTGCCCCCCCTTTTTCCCTGTAAGTAGCCCCTGAGTTTTTATTCCTTTTGTCTGTGGCTACATTAGGGGTGTGTGGCCTAACATGCAAAGGAGTTCCTGCTACAAAAAAGCCCTGGGTTTTGACAACAAACAAGGTAAACAGAATAAGAAGCAAAAGGTGGGTGTGGCTGGATGACCACACTTCTGGTAACATGGGGGTGCGGTCTAATGTGCTAATGAGCTGTGCGGTCAGGGGTGTGGCCCAATATGCTAATGAGTTCCTGTTGTTGGGTGTGGCCTATTATGCTAATGAGTTCCTGCTGGGCTTTTTCTACAAAAAGAGCCTTGCACAGTAGAAAACAAGGCAACAAAAGGGTAATACATGCAGCAAACTGATAATCTATCCCATACATAGTGGTATAGTCCTCAGTCCCTTTCCCTTTCCTGAACCATTCTGTCATAGTACAGCCCTGTTACCTTTATAGAATTGCCCTCCTGAACAACTCCATTTTACCTCGTTCGTGGAATGACAGGACAGTGAGAGCCCGCCTGACCTCCTCAGGAAAGCAATGTAAGGTTTTTACATATGAAGGATCCCACTTAAAGTTTGTTATGATCCCACTTAAAGATTATTATGATCTCTGGTCATACCCAGAGCTGACTTCATTACATGTAAAAATTAATGATTCAGGTTCGTTGTGGAGGGGTACGTGGGTCTAGGTCAAAACATGGTTGCCACAGTGCTGTAGGCCTGCCCTCCGTTCACATTTCAGTCAGTTAAAACAATCAAACGGCTACAATGCAGGGACCATCGGCAGGCCTTACTGTAAGTGGGAAGTGGTCCGGTGACCTCCGGTGCTTTCTTCCTCAAGGAAAGCACTGAAGACACAGAGATGTTTTGATGTCTCCACCAGATGCTAAAGAGCCATTTTCCATTTCAGTTTTAAAATCTATGCTCAGCAACAGCTTGCCTCTTCAGCAAGGGAAATGGCTGTGGCAGAAATCCAAGGCACCCTCTTGGCTTTATGCAGAAAAATTCAGGTGGGCAGCCATGTTGAATTGAAGCAGCAGAACACAGTCTGGGTCCAGTGGCTCAAGACTTGGGGATAATACTGCTGTACTCTAGCTTCATTCTCACATCTTTTTGTTGACGCTTGCATTTCCATCCTAATTTGCTGCTGTCCATTTTAGCATCCCAGTTTCAGCTCTGCATATGCATCTGGGCTCTGAGTGACCCCTCCTAACGGCTGCCCCCCCTTTTTCCCTGTAAGTAGCCCCTGAGTTTTTATTCCTTTTGTCTGAAGAAATGTGCTTTGCACACAAAAGCTTACACTTTGATTAAAACTTTGTCGGTCTTAAAGGTGCCCCTGGACTCAAACTTTATTCTGGCTTTATGTGTTACACTCCCCCATTTTGATGGACTGCAACCACAGAGAGAAAGTGCAGGTGTCAGGTTTAATCAGGGATACAAACCAATGAAGAGATGCTTGGATAATCATTTGCTTTTTCACAATCAATGACATAAATCTGCCTGTGACCAAAATCTCAGTGTTTAACGCTTTAATCCTATGCAGAGTTACTCCACTCTGTTGAAATCTGTGGGTTTACACTGGAGTAACTCTGTTTAGGATAGCACTGTGAGTACCTTATGAAGATACTGAAAGGAATGTAAGATAACTTACAAGGTGATAGGGGTCCTTTTGATGTGTTCTTTTTTCATGGTATTACAACAAAAACACCAGAACCAACGTAGTTTCAAAACATTTCAGTTCTGGAATAACAGCATGTTATGCCTAAAATAATTATGCAGCTGCAAACACCCAGGCTCGTGTCTGCAATGTTGTCTCATATTTTGCCTGCCACAGAGCAAAATATTTGTTTAGCTCGTGGTTGTAATTGTTAGTTTGATGGTTCTACACAACAAAATGAACAGCAAGGCATTAGGTAACTGCCCTTCAGATATTTTCCAGCAAACCTTCGCATCTCAACACTGGATTTGTACCCAGATTTGTAGATGTGACACATAATTATTCATCTTGACTTCCATACTCAGCACTTCTGTGAAATTTATCAAATAGTAGGCTGGGAAACTCTTGCATGCCTTCTGTGAACATCATCACGGCTTAGCTTTTCTAGATGCCTTTTTTGAATGTGCGTTTTAACTATAGAATGTGAATGGATATGTGCTACGGTCCCATCAGTTTATGCTATTAAGAAGATAGATAGCCACAGGTAGAAAATAATCTTCCATCACTTTTCTTGCAGGACTGGTGTGTGGCAATGTTTGCTTTGGATCCCTTGGATCTGTTCTGCTGGTGGTAGCACTTTCCCTCAGCACAAGGATCCTTTCTGTGACAAGAGGTTCCTTGCATTGGACAGGATCACTAGGAGAAAAGTTCTAACTGTGTATGAGCCTTTGATGGACTGTGGGAACGACTGGTCGTTTGCCATATGCGTTGAGAATTTGAATTTTGATATTGTTGGTATATCTTCGGAATTTGTATGATATAAAATTGATTTCCATAGAATAGTTTGAGTCGTTTAATTATCTTTGTTTAGGTAAAAGCAATATTTTACACACAGTTGCTCTGCTGGTTACCTTCCACAAGATAGCAGGATGCCCTGTACCAGAAGAGCTGTGTGACCAATGGACATGAGACTGTCCTCTGCATCAGGAATACTCTGATCTGAGTCTCTCAATACTCCCTCTAAGCTGTGGAGTTTTGTGAGCAAAAGTTCTACTTTGTGAGCGACTGGCATTGAAATTCCAATCTCCTCCTCCTCCTCCTCCTCCTCCTCCTCCTCTTCTGCTGCTGCATGGGACAGGGATTTGATAGTACAAGGAAGCCTCCATTGTGAAGGACATGTCATTAAACTCCTGTATCAATTAACTCGCCTTAATTATTAAAGGCCTACCCATTAGTAAGGCATTTGATTCCAAGGCCTTTCTCCAGTTTCTCAGCCCTTTTCTTTTTGAATGGTTACATTGTTAAGGAAATCTTGCATTATCCGAGGAAGTTCCGCAAAGAGAAGACAGGCTAGGATGTGTACTAGTTGCGTAAATCACACAGATGCTAGTTAAGATGGTCCATCAAGCAAAGTAGGCCAGTAAAATGTCTACTTTCCACATTTAGCAAATGACGGCGTCGATCCATTTGACAAGGGGGCGGGGCTGCAAGGAAAGGGGACCGCTGGGAGCCGAGGGGGTAATAAAAGACGGAGCATGGAGAGGGCCGAGGAGGACGTCCCAGGAGCTGGCTAAGGATCCGAGGAGAGGGACTGGGAGTGCCGGCCCGGGACGCCCCGATACGCACCCAGACGATGACGGACGAGAGGCGGCCGTCGGAAGCAGATCCTTCAGGAGCGGGCAAGAGTGGCAGACGGCCACCCTGCATACCCCGTTGTCTGAGGCCGCCTCTCCTGCTCCTCTAACCACCTTCCCTCGGCTCCGGCCCCGTGGGTATCCCCGGAGGATCGCACCTTGACCCCAGGAAAACACGGCCGGCCAGTGGTCACCTGTCAGGGACCAGGCTGACCGTGACAGCGTTTTCCCCAAAAAACCAGAGCATCATGTGCAACGTCACTGACACAATGACATCATTTCCAGGTGACATCATTGCACCGGGGATATCGCATGCTATGTCCCGCCTACCCCCAGAATGCCGCCCATATCCCCCCACTGCAACGGTGAGGGGACCTGGCAACCCCACCATGGAGTGACACTGCCAGTCAGAGTAGACAATACTGACCTTGATGGACCATACAGGGCCTGATTCTGTGTAGGGCAGCTTCATGTGTTCAATATTTTCACCCATTGGAATAATTAAGGGAGGGCGGGAGCAAAGCTTTAATTTGCCTTCTGATTCTGTGTAGCAATTAATTGTTGTGCGTTCCCTTTGTTCAGTACTCCATCATAAATTATTGATTAACAGCTGGTCATCCAGTTCAATCTCATTGGACTTTACACCCAGTTCACATTTCCTGTGCTTTACACATTCCTTGGTCGGGCTTGACTGTGGATTCTGTCTGGAAGGTTTCACTCAAGTTTGGCCATGTGCTTTGCAAATGATCAAGTTATTCCAAAGGTTACAAACAAGTGGGGGTCATGTCCTGCCGGAGCACCCCAAAGCAGCGCTCCGGCAGTAAGGAGCCCAGGCCTCCCCCCAAGGGGAAGAATTAAATGCCGGGCTTCCCAGCCCGATCTTCTCCAGGTGCCGCACAGCTGCGGGGCATGTGGAGAAAATCAGGCAGGGAAGGCAGGCATGTCTGCCCGCCTCCCCTTCCTTCTCC
>NW_015169861.1:0-13656 GCF_001447785.1 Gekko japonicus | reverse complement strand
TTCTATGGCCGGCTGGGGAAGAAAAAAAGGGGGGGAGGCATCTCAAAAAGCCTCCCCTTCCCTTCCCCAGCTGGCCTGCCAAGGTGGGCTGGGGGGGGTAAGCAAAGTGAGAAGAAGGTTAAAGTTTAAACCCCTTCTCTCTAGAGTCACGCCGCAGCAGCAGCACGATCTTTCCATTGTATTCTATGGGGCCATAGAATGGGGCTTAAACTCCCCCCCCCAGCCCGCCTTGGTAGGCCTGCTGGGGAAGGGGGGGCTTTTGAAGATGCCTCCCCCCTTTTTTGCTTCCCCTTTTGACACACTTCCAGTGATGTCAGGGGACATGGCATATGCTAATGAGTTATAGGTATGCTAATGAGCTCCTGCACCTCTTTTACTACGAAATGACCTCTGCATACAAGACAGGGATAAGGACTACCTCATAGGGAAGAATCAGACATCTCTTGAGGGCCATTTTCCCCAGCTACAAGGTGATCATTTCACACATTTCTTTAATAATCACAGGAGAAACTGAACTGCCCCATAAAAATGAAGACTGAAGGGGAAATATGCATCCTCAAAACAGTGGACATGCACTAGGGAGCATTAACCAATCACAGCTCCTCAGCATGCCCCTCTCAAATGTTTTGGAGGTTCATGAGTGGCTAGAATTTTTTCTCCATCTCCCAAAATACTAGATCTCAGAGGCACCCAATGAAGTTTAGGGGCAATAGATTCAAGATGGACAGATTACTTCTTTACTCAATGAGTGATTAAATTGTGGAATTCATTGCCAGTGGACATAGTGAGGGCCATTAGCAGAAACGGCTGTAAAAAGGATTACACAGATCCATGTAGGATAGGTTTAACAGTGGCTACTAGCCATGTTGACTAAAGGGAACCTCCATAGATGGAGGCAGCAAACCTCTGGATGTTAGCGTTAGGAGGTAACATCAAGGAAAAGCCTTGGACTCTAAGCCACTTTTGTTGTTCCTGTAGGAAACTGGTTGGCCACTCTGGGAAACAGGATGGTGGGCCACTGGTCTAATCCAGGAGGGCTGTTCTTGCATTCTTATGATGCCCCATCAGACTAAATATATTTATTGTAGCAAATATATGAGCCGCCACATAAATTGTTAAAGGGCTCTAGGTGTGGGGTTTGGGCCAAGGAGACCAGGGTTCATATAGTAAGTGATCCAACTATATATGGAAATAGAGGGTGGGATGGGGATTCCTAACTGCATTTTTGAGAGAAGAGCTTGCATTGAGATTGCTGGAGGCATATGCCGGGCTCCAAGCTATGAATATGAGAGTGAAGGTAATTAGACAGGGTTTGGCTATTAGCCAGAGTAAAGCAACTCTGCAGATGGTTCCAACTTATTGATGAAAAAACGTTAAGGAAAAAAATGGAAACTCTGCAGGAGTTGGGCAAAGTTGCAGCAATCTCCTTTCTAGAGCAGAGGTGTCGAAATCATTTGTTACAAGGGCTGGATCTGACATAAATGTTACTTTGACAGGCCGGGCCATGTGGGCCATAAAATGTAATACCAGGTACCAGAGATATAAACTTTATGAAGGACACAGGCACATCCAATTAACAATATCATTTTTTACTGAGAATATAAACAAAAGTAATTGATTCCTAGGAGTGAAAGCAAGTGATTTACTGGGGAACCCACAAAAGCCCCAATAAATGTATTTAATCATATGCAAGACTAGGTTTTTCCCCAAAGGATACCATAAAAAGGGGTATATCTTACATTTCCATACAAATTAGTTACCAGTTTGGTGTAGTGGTTAAGTGTGTGGACTCTGGGAGAACCGGGTTTGATTCCCCACTCCTCCACTTGCACCTGGCTGGATGACCTTGGGCACGCCGTAGCTCTGATAAGAGCTCTTCTTGAAAAAAGAGCAATTTCTGTCAGAGCTCTCTCAGCCCCACCTACCTCACAGGGTGTCTGTTGTGGGGAGGGGAAGGGAAAAGAAGTTTGTAAGACGCGTCATCTTCCTTACAAGTAAATAAGGTAGTTTTTCAGCACACACACCCTACGCCCAGACTCAGCAGTCAAGCACAGCTATGATCCGTCTCTTGTCCTACCTCTCAGGAACCTAAGGAGGCACACTGGACTTCCCCCTCCACCACCCCATCTTCACCATCACCAACAAGCCTGTGAGGAGGTCCAGGCCGAGCGACCTGCCCTGAGTGAACCAGATGACAGGTTCCTGGCTCCGGAGGAGGGGAGTCTGAACCTGGCACTCCCAGATCCCCCCGGCCGCCAGTTCTCATCCCTCCTGCATTCCCCACAGAAGCGGCGGGCTAGGGGAAGGCCTGATAGAGAGGCTGTTTCCGAAACCTCCAAGGAGTGCTTTTTGTCCTCCTGTGACACCTTTTCCTACATGGGCTAAGAACAGGTGTGGGCGGAAAGAGATGTTGTTATCCCCCACGTTGCCTGACACTAACACTGCCACCCGGTTCCTTCATGGACTGAGAGCAGGTGTGGGGGAGAGGGAGGTTGCTGTCCCCCACCTTCCCGGAGACTCACTCTGCCTCCTGATTTCACAGCTGTTCAGACGTGCAATAGTGGCACTCCTTTTTCCCTCCACTCCTTCACTCACTTCTGAGGCTGGGACATCTTTCTCCTCAGAGTGGCATGCCAAGACAGCCCATAAGAACATAAGAGACGCCAATGTTGGATCAGGCCAAAGGCCCATCTAGTCCAACACTCTGTCACACAGTGGCCAAAAATACCAGGTGCCATCAGGAGGTCCACCAGTGGGGCCAGGACATTAGAAGCCCTCCCACTGTTGGCCCCCCCAAGCACCAAGAAGACAGAGCATCACTTGCCCCAGAGCCCCTATCTATACCTTGTGGCTAATAGCCACCGATGGACCAGTTGCCTCCCAATCTATGTGCTGGCCCTCCTCCTCCTCCTCTCTCCCCTGCCGGCCCCATCTCTTTGTCAACAAACCACTGCTCCGCACGCCTGCTCTTGCCAACCCCTCTCACGGTCACTGTTTGGTGCAGCAGTGGCAGTGCTGGCCACTTGGCTCTGCCCCTCTGAATAGTGGCCTTTCCAATCCTCACTGAGCTACGGTCGGAGGAGGGAGAAGGGGGGGGAAGTCTCCTCTTTCTCCACCTTCGCTGCCATTCCCCCCACACTATTTTACCTCAGCCTCATAGTCCTGCCCTCTAGAAATTTCCGTTCTATTTCTTGACAGCTTCAACCACACACACCTCACCGTGTGCACCTCTCCTCCCCTGGTCCCCCCTCGAGCAGCTTCCTGCCTTCACTCCCTTACACCATTTGCTAGCAGGCCAGATAAGAGCTTTGGACAGGCTGATTCCGGCCCCTGGGCTGTATGTTTGACACCCGTGCTCTAGAGCATGCAGGATTTATTCCTTATTTTCAGTTGGTCTCTGACCTCCACCTGCCCTGCCAGCCTATTTGCCATTTCTAACAATTCCCACCTACAGTTGAGCCTTTTTTCTAGCCAGGATGAATGCATTCCCATGAACAATTCTGAGGGGCCGCTATAGGAAGATCATATTCCAGGACAGATATCGTGAATGCAGATGGGGAGAGTTTGAAGCATTGGATCATATGATTCTATATTGCCCATGTTAGCAAAATGGTTGGATCCAGTTCTGAGGAATTTAGTGTCTGTTGACAGAACTAAGACTGTACCATTTTTATTAAAGGATGAGGATCAGAGGACTACTTTAGCCTTGGCAAAATTCTTCTTTGTGGTGATTACATGGAAATAAAAGATTATTTTTTTAATGATGGGGTTAAGTACTTTTAAAGGGATAATTCCAGATTTAGAAATAAAGTAAGATTTAAAATATATAGAAATATGTACTACTACTACCATTGCTAATACTGCTTATATAAATAATGGTTAAAGAACAAGACAAGATCATGGAGAATGATGAAACAAAGATTCTTTGGGACTTTCGATTACAAACAGAGAAGCACTTGGAGCATAACACCCCAATATCATAGTTGTAGCAAAAAATAGAAATAGAGTTTGGATCATTGACCTTGCAATCTCAGGAGACAGCAGAATAGAAAAGAAAGAATCGGAGAAGATCACGCAATACCAAGATCTGCAAATAGAGTTAGAGTGCCTCTGGAAGAAGAAGGTGACCATCGTGCGGGTTGTCGTTGGAGCCCTTGGAGCTGTGCCTAGAAGTCTCAAGAAACACCTGGACACTGTGGGCATTGAGCAAATGACACTAGCTCATCTCCAGAAGACAGTGTTGTTTGGAACAGCAAGAATCCTGTGGAAATACATCTGGAATTCCCAAGAACTTGGCTAGGTCTCGAATTGCAGAACACCATCTACCAGTCAAATATCTGATTGTGACAATAATAATAACAATAATAAAATAATTTAGTGTGGCCTGACTTGATACCTGAGGCCAAATGAGTCAACCATTAGCTACCATATCTAATTAGAACATTGGTCCATCTAGGCCCGGAACTGTCTGCGCTAATTGGCACTGGCTCTCCCAGGAAGGGGGGGGGGGAAACCCATGTTATTTGATATCATTGTAACTGGATGATAGTGAGGACTGAACTTGGGACCTTCTGCATTCAAAACACATGCTCTAGAGAAGTACTGCTTGTAAGTTGGGCATGCAAGTGATGCTGGTTAGTAGATCTCGTGTGCTGTCACATGAAGCATTTTGGATAATACATGATCCATTTTAGTATGCATTGGTACCACAGACAGAATCTGACTTCACTAGGGTTGCATGATTGCCACCCAGAGGACCTAACTGTTCTTTATCTCAGGTGTGGAAGCATGTTCTCAAGTTCATATTTCCCAGGCATGCAGGGGCCCAATTAAGATTGGGACCATATGCATGAAGAAGGAGGCTTAGACCTTCCTCCAGACCATTTTAACTCATATAGCTCATCAGTACATGTAATGGAGACAGGTGTTTCCAAATGGGGGCTCTCTGTAGACACAAAGGTGATGCCTCCTGGGCTCTTCTGAAGCACCTTCTTCTCCAAAGAGGTGGAGGAAAGCCATAGGGGATGCAATGGCACTCATGGGCACCCCATTAAGAGTGATTGCTTTATGCCCTCTTGCCAAGTGAAAATCTTAGTAACAATCCCAGTTCCTCCTAGTTCCATATCCAAATAATGTATAATGGACTTCGACTTCTATTCCTTAATGCTCTAGTACATTAATAACTAGGCAGCGTGGTATTGTGGTTAGGATGTAAGTCTGCGGCCTGAATTTGAGTTCAAACCACTGCTCAGCCACGAAACTCACTGTGTGACTTTGGGCCAGTCGCTGCCTCTCACCCTAACCTCCTTCACATGGTTGTTCTGGGGAAATGGAGGGAAGAGGGAATCATCAAGCGGCAGATTCTCCATTGTAATTTTGCATGCGCTCGTGCCAAAATAGAGTTCTCTGGTTTGCACAAAATAGCCCCAGTGTGGAACAGACCCCACCATGGGAACAAGCTGCTCTCTCTTCCTCAGAGGTTGCACATCAGGCAGAGAGTGAGACGTGTGGAAACTAGTTCTAATTGCATCGAATCTCAGAGGGGTTCAGTGCAACTTCAGGGAGATTGCTGGGAATACCGTTATGATCACAGACTTTTTGAAATACACTATTTTCTAAGGCTTGTTGATTATTTAGAAAACATATATGCTGCCTCTCCAGAGATCTACTGGAGGCAGTTCACCAAATAAACCAACAACAAAAGGATGAGAAATAAAATCATAAAATTATCAATAATAAAACAAGCCGTTAAAAATGGAAGCATATAAACTCCACGAATCAACGTCCAGGGGTCAACAGTGGAATTCGTAAAACCGCCCCTAGGCTAGTAGCCGATCAGTTTTAGTATGCTGGCGCTGTCTTGTTTAGATAATTATATGAAGATTATTTTTTATCGTGTTGATTTTCAGTTATTGTTGAACATTACTATGAATGTTCTTTGGAAGGCAACAATGTTTCTTAATGAGATTTTTTTCTCATCAGGTGGTCACAGCTGACTTATTGCAACCCCATAGGGTTTTCAGGGCAAGAGACATTCAGAAGTCGTTTGCCATTGTTTTCCTCCATGTAGCAAGCCTGGTATTCCTTGGTGGTCTCCCATCCAAATACTGACCAAGGCCAACTTTGCTAGCCTGGACTATCCAGGTCAGGGCTATAAGTTAAGCTACTGATAAAGGAGGCCAGTGCCTCCTTTAATAGGAATTTTTGTTGTTGCTATGTAACCTAAGGAGCTGCGGTGGCTCAAGTGGTTAAGACGCTGAACTGCAGGCTGTGGAAGGTCGGTAGTTCAGCAGTTCGAGACCCGGGTGCCGCATGACGGAGTGAGCTCCCATCTCTAGTTCCAGCTCCTGCCAACCTAGCAGTTCGAAAGCAAGAAATTGCAAGTAGATAAATAGGTACCACTTCAGTGGGAAGGTAACGGCATTCCGTGTGCTTTGGTGTTTAGTCATGCCGGCCACATGACCACGGAAACGTCTTCAGACAGCACTGGCTCTTCGGCTTTGAAATGGAGATGAGCACCGCAACCCTAGAGTCAGATTCGACTGGCTTTCGAGCAAGGGAACCTTTACCTTTACCTATGTAACCTAAGCATTTCCCCCTCCACTTCTTTAATTCATGGAGAGAGTGCAAAGGGAAAAAAACCCTTTGATTCTAGTTGGAAACAGGTTAAGCTGTTGAACACCTGTTACATTAGGTAACAGGATGCAAGCATTCAGCTCAGAGATTTTTCAGAACATTGTTTCCTGTATCAGGAAGCAGCGTTACAGAAACCCATGCTCTGTACTATTAACGTATCAGCACACAAATAGCACCCCTCCAACAACAATCTAGCAGACAAGTGACACATCAGAGCTAGAGCAAGCAGTATCCATTTTCGTTTTATCCTGCACAGGTCTCTGGGGAGGGGGGCGGGCGGAATCAGAGTGACTTATGGGCTTAAGATCATTTTCTCTGCTTGCTATCAAACCTTGCCAGTGTGGCCAGCTCACAGCACCAGTTCAAATTACTCACCCAGATGCTCAGCTGATTCGAATGTGTCAAAAATAGCAGCGCTGTTTGCTCTGATTGTCTTTTTAAAGCCCACGAGAAAGATTTTCTTTGTTCCAACTGCCCTGTCTCCTTCACATTTTCTTAAAACTAAAATGGATGACTGGAACCCTTAAGCGACGCAGAGCCCGTTTAATGTTTTCTCAGCAAACACTCACCTCTCTCTCAAGCAGCCAGCAAAGGATTCTTTGTCTTCATCTCTCTCCTCTCTCCTCTCCCTTTGCCTGCCTTCTGTTCAGCCTCCTCCCTGCAGCGTGCATGGTGCTAAGAGAAACCCGAAAGAGCACGGCTAACGGAGCCAGGCTGGTAGAGAAGGGGGAGATCGCAGGCCGCGGTTTTATCTCCTCAAAGGCTCTCCTTGTTTACTTCTCGTGTTGTATCCTCTGTGAGCCCTGCATGGTTTATATTCATATCACAGTGGTAATTTATGACGATATTTGTCAAGAACATTTTGTGCAAAAGGGAAGAGGTGGGGGGGAATAAGAGCAAGTAAAGCATATTCCAGCAGCTGGATGCGATACGTCTGTGCATGGGACCTTTCCTGAATACCTTTTTATATACGGCTCAATTTTAAGACGCTTGACTGTTAACTGGTGGCAAGTGTGGTCATTACAGACTCCTTTTCAATGTGTATCTTGCTTACAAATTAAACATTGATCGGTTGCCCAGGATGGAGCAGTTTAGACAGGCTGTCAGATCGGTTCAGTCGCACTATGGCATGGGGGGGGGACCCTTGTCAGTACCATCACATCCCTAACTCATCACTGCATATCTCCTGTTCTGTCTACTTCAGTCCTTGGCAATTCCATTACTGAGGCTGAAGCCTGCTTTAGGAGTCTGGGTACAGTTGCCCCCTTCTCATCAAAAAGCAAAACACTGGTTCCCAATCCTGAACCTGGGAAGGAGCCCAAAGCTAGGTCTCCAAGAGAACACATTGTTATTAGTCATATTAGGACAGTTCGAGCTTGATGGCAACTGTAAAACTCTGATATATGTTTATACAATAGGTTCTGTGGAAAATGGGCCTAGAGGCCACCATGCAACATTGGAATAGATGGCTCCAAATCACAGTTTCCTTCAGTTTCCTGCTAGCTCTCATTGATGAAGCAGCTATGTTCAAAATATTGGAATAGATGGCTCAAAATCATAAGGCACTGCCCTTTGGTTTCCTGCTAGCTCTCATTGATGGAGCAGCTGTGCTCGAAACATGCAAGCAAGCCAGCATCATTACTTAAGAGTCCAGTTGGGCTCTAGCAACACCCGCTATAGGGGTGGTGGTGGCTCTAGTCATTTGAGCTCTCCAAGGTTCTGGAGATCCTGCCCCCTTCATCCTCTTTGGGACCTGTGCCTACAAGTTGCTTTTCACTACTGGAAGACTCTGGCTTTGCTCAGCACCCCAACGGTCACAGCCTAGTTGAATGCGCTATAACTGAGCGCATAATTGATGCCTCTGCACATTGTTACCATTGTTGCTAACTTACATAAAAACAGGGCATATCTTAAGTCACATTGTGCTTGTAAAATCAAAACATATGGCTTCCATTTGTCCAAGGTTTCAGATGAGGACATGTGACATTGAAAGCCCTCATACAAGGTGGTTTCTGGTTTCCCAGATGTAGTACATCCCCCTCTTTATGTGAAGTCAGCATGTGGTTTGAACTATGGCACATTCAGTTGATAGAAAACTACAATTAATCATTGGCGCACTTGTTCATTTGTGTGAGCAAATACTTCAACAGAAAACCAACTGGAATGTCTTGCAGAAATGCTGGTAAGTAGCCTAAGTGTGCGGAGCTAAATTTTGCCAATGGTGCACTCTGCCCTGAACTTGAGTAACCTGAGTGTTCTGCTTACTAAGAGTATTACATATATACACACACACACACCAATCAATTTCTTCTGGCCTTCAGGAAATCTTGTCCACTGGATCCTTTACACAGTTTTTGTTTATCTACATGATCTTAAACCTTGGAGATAATGGTTTAAATTGGTAGCACAAACTGGAAGCCCTTGAAGGATGCTTCCATCTCTACAGTGAGAAACAGAGAGAGAGACTAATGGATCTGTAGCAAAAAAAATTAATAGCTACACCCCTGAAGCCCTATATATTGGGTTGGATCGTACCCCTAATCCTACCACCTCTCCATGGAGCAAAGTTTGAATCCTTCTTCCAGCCTAAGGAGTCATCGTCCAACTTAAGTAGCTCTTCCTTCCACAGAATTGGAAGTCTCCTCAGACTGGACGAAGGCTCCTTGGAGGAAGATCCATGTCAATGTATCTGTTCAAGCTAATTCAGTGGATTGAGTAGGTGAGACTTCTGCCTTCATGGGAAAATCACAACTGTAGACATATGCTAAATGTCCATATTTGCTAAATAGAGTAGTTCACACATGCTTCACTAAACACTGGATGATCTGTAGCTAGATGCACAAATTGGCTCAATGGCAAAAAGTACTGTATTCAAAATGATGTAGGAAAATATCAAAGTTCTGTATATGGAGTTGGATTCCCGTTCGTGCATTCACACACGCCAACCAACATTTAGCGCTGAAGTCACCAGGTAATGAATATGCATGTATGTACCCTGTGTATACTTACTGTTTTATGGGGAGATTACTTGGGTCACAGGAATTCTAAAATCAAACTTGCCTTCTTCAGGGTGACAAACGGGACACTTCATTACAATTTCACCAGCCTGGATAACTTTATGGATCTTCTCTGGGAAAACAAGCTAAATCCAGGTAAAGTTACACCTGTATGTTACTGCAGTCTGCCAATGCTAAGGGCAGTTTTCACCTGAAGGCAGTTGAAGTTTGGTGTAGCAATTTAATTGAAAACTGCCGGAAATGAACAAGTCAGTGTTACGTTTAAGCTAAACCTTTGGGAATTGCTCTCATACCTCACGTACAAGGAGAAGTTGCAGATCTCTGCAGCTTTTGCAATAATGCACTGAAATGTATGTTCCCAACTCAGCCAAGAGGCTGTCTTCTGGTGTAGATGAACAGGCTGGCACCAGACATTGAGAATCTGGGATTCCCATGTTTCCCAAGATCATAGACTTTCCTCTATATAATGCTTATTAGTCTTCCTGGCATCAGTGAGCCCAAAAACTATTGCTAATTTATGACTGATCAGATTGTTTTTGTTTTGTTTTTGAACACTGAACTAAGGATTTGAATTGATGGGAAGTCCTTCAGGATACTTCACTGACTTTGAAGATAAACATCAAGTGATACGGTGGAAGAGCTTAATCGCACAGTTGGCCAAAAGATATGTAGGTAAGCGTTTTAAAATGGTTTCTCAGTTCAGTGTCACCATGAAAAGATGTTCCAGTGTAAAATGGATAATTTATACAGTCGAAGCCTTTTCTAGTTAACCTCCAGTTTGGGTACTTTTTGGCTTTATAGATCAGCAAACAGTACCTGGTATCAGTTGGATGGCTGGGAGAAAGTTACACTGGAATTCAAAGGACCTAGGCACCATTGAAGTCTAGATTAGACTGCTGGGATGCACTTTATCTGGGCCTGCCCTTGAAAAGTGTTTGGGAATCTTAATTCGTACAGGATGCTGGCTGGAGTGGGTTGTAGGGACCATGTCACTTCAGTCTTCCTTGGCCCCTCTGCACTGGTTCCCAGTCTTTTCTGGGCACAATTCAAGGTGCTGGGCTTGACCTTCAAAGCCCTAGATGGCTTGGGACCAGCATACCTGGAGGCCTGCCTACTGCCACGTGAACCTACCTGAACACTACGGTCATGTTCTGAGACCCTGCTTTGGGTTCCCCCCGCCTTCAGAAATTAGGCAGGCGGCAACCCATGAGAGGACCTTCTTTGCCATGGCACCAAAACTCTGGAACTCTCTCCCCAGGGAGACTGGTATGCCTCCTTCTGTTTCCGTCTTCTGTCACCCAACGAAGGCTTTTTGGTTTCATTTGATCTTCCCTCAACGGTCCCTCCTTTCTGCCCAATGTTTGAATTGTTGTTTTATATTTTTATGTGTGTATTTTAACTTTGGTGGTAATTTTTTTAAACAATGTGTTTTTGTTTGGTTTGAATGGTTTTTTAAGATGTGTTTTTATTATGCATGTTTTTAATCTGCTTGCCGTCTTGGACCAGGTATAAAATTTGTAAATAGAGTAATAAAGTTGTGGCCACATTAACCTTGGGATAAAAACACTGTAGGGGATCCCAGCCTTGCTGTATCTGTGGCCATTATTGGAAGTTTGAAAAAGGATAGTAGGCATCACCTCAGAATGGCCTCAGGGACAGGGCCAATCACATCATGGCTGACAGGAAGTGTGGCCAACCACTATATTCTGGAATGTTCCAAGCCAAGTGTTGTCCTATGACGGAGACAACTACTTACGAATTTGAACTCCTTGGCTATGCAGAGGTGGTTCCTCCTGGGTTCTTAAGTTCCTTCCACTGAAAGAAAGGGGAGTAAAGTAAAGTAGGGACTGGTTCTTTGCTTTTATGAAGAGATGCCATTTGGTTTCAGTTTCCAGAGAAAGGCACAGGGAGAGATTGCCAACCCCAGAGATATATCTGGATCTGTTGGCCCACCTGAGGGTATGGAGGTGTTATGCTGTGTCCAGGAGAAGCAGATAGAAAGCAGCCCATGGATTTGTTTGTTTTTCTCCACCATTAAAGACCATTTAGGTTTTATCTCCAATACTCAAAAAAACCAAGGCCATGCCTGGAAACACATCAGTAGGTTGCTTTTTGGGGCACAAATTGATCAAGCTATCTGTGAATATGCATTTTACCTGCCTCATTTATAAATATACCCTTAGAGGCAGAGGTTGTTGCACTTTTGAAGAGGAGATTCGTCTGGTACAATAGTCCTTCAGTTTAAAATTTGCGTTTCTATCTTGGTGGAAGAGTGCTCTTCCAATGCTACTGAGCCATCATAAATGGCCCTTTGATTTCCAGAGCGGTATGGGTTGGAACACGTTGCCAAGTGGAATTTTGAGACCTGGAATGAGCCCGACCACCATGACTTTGACAACGTGTCAGTGACAGCCAATGGTAGGTTGCTTTTGAGTCCTTCCTGTGTTTTATTATTTGAATGGAGTGGAAAGAAGTACACTCATAGGACAGGACTGATGAGAACAAGCTTGATAAATGTCCCATTTAAGAATTTGTAAAAGACTACTTGCATTTCCCATGCCCCATAGATAATGGCCTTTGCCATACAAGCTCTTAAAAGATAAATCAACAAATGTCAAATACCAAACTGGGTACAAGGGTTAGGAGAGTCTCTTAACTGTAACTGCATAAACTAAAGAAAATGAAATAAACGTTTTATAACATTTGTAATCATGTGTATTTACATTGGTTTATACATCTTGCCTAACCCATGTTTAAAGGCCCCAGTCTTTTGACCTACTACGAAACTGGGGATAGGGATTTGGGCTTATCACGTAGGCTAAGAACAGGAGAAACTAAATGTATCCCAAACCCCTAAGGATCCAGGATCCCTCCAATCTTCCAAAATCCTTATAATTTGTACAGCAAAAAAATCAATTCTGTTGTAATTAGACCAGATCAATGATGCTGAAACTCACTCGTCTCTGACTTCCAAGGCCTAAACTGGATGAGATCTGTGACTGGATTGTCCCAGAGTTTTTAAAATGGAAATTTCAGTTGGGGGGGGGGGCGTAGTGGTGGATGGAATTTGAATCTGACCGCAGAATGAAGGGAGGAGGGGATTTAACCTTTCTGTGTATTTCCAGGTCCAGCAATTGAAGTGGACCAATAGAAACTCTTGCTGGCCCTGAAGGATCAGAAAGGACCAGGGCTATTTTTGGGCAGGAACGCACAGGAACGGAGTTCCAGCTGGCTCCCAAGTTGGCCACACCCAGCAGGAACTCATTAGCATAAAAGGCCACACCCAACAGCAGAAACTCATTAGGATTGGCTACATTAGGGGGTGTGGCCTAACATGCAAAGAAGTTCCTGCTACAAAAAAAGCTCTGGGTTTTGACAACAAACAAGGTAAACAGAATAACAAGCAAAAGGTGGGTGTCGCTGGATAACCACACTTCTGGTAACATGGGGGTGTGGCCTCATGTGCTAATGAGCCGTGCTGTCAGGGGTGTGGCCCAATATGCTAATGAGTTCCTGTTGTTGGGTGTGGCCTATTATGCTAATGAGTTCCTGCTGGGCTTTTTCTACAAAAAGAGCCCTGGAAAGGACACACATCCTATTGGTCTATGTCACCTCCCCCACTTCCTGGGCTGATAATAGCCCCAGAGATGGGTCGGTTTAGGTCAACAAAACTGCATGGGGAGCAAGAACCAGGATCAGGGTGCCAAAGCCACAATTTTATTTTCTAAAATGCTGGAGAGAGCCGATCACAGATTTTCCACGGCCTTGTTGATTCAGCCCACGTCCCTTAGTGAAAAGGGTCATTTATATGTATCTGTCTGGGTTTCTTGCAATTAAAGGGGCTAGAAACTTGCTCTTTGTATACGTAGAAGAAATGTATTTTGTCGTCACCCAGACTCCTAGCTCACAGTTGTTAGTCTGTTGGTGTTGGCAGAGGAAACACAATAAGGTATGCCACTCTTTACCAAGTTTGTAGCCAATCGGATAGAATCAAGGTACAATT
>NW_015169860.1:240167-254786 GCF_001447785.1 Gekko japonicus | reverse complement strand
TGCCAAGAGATGCTGTTACTTCACCATCCCCCATGCTGGCAAATGCTAGGATTTTACATTGACTGGCAAAGTTCCATCCCCAAGGGGACCCTGATGCCATGACAGGTTGGTTCAGGATGACTTTCCCCCATCATAAGATGCTTCAGGGTTGTCATAGTCCCTTAACTTAAGCAACAGCCCTCACTGTTCCAGCCAATCCCAGTAGGGCCTAACTAATCTTAACCAGGCCTAATTAGAACACCCCACCCCAACAAAGTGGCAAAATGAAGCAGAAGGAAAAGAACCCTTTATTGGCCAGTCTGAAAGAGTCTCAAATATTCCAGCTTGGCCCCCAAACAACCAGCTATTCCCACCTTGCCAAAATACTTGGATGGGCAGCTCCTTACCCTTGATTGGCAGGGAGCTCATCCTCCCAGCATGCCCCCCCCAAAACTCAGCATCTTCCTTATTTGAAACTAGCCTGATACCCGTGCTTTGCTACAGTATTTAAGATCTGTAAATCCAGTTATAATACTGATGATGTGAAATTTGAAATGTGACATTTGTTGTAGGAATTCTAATGGAGAAGATTGTAGTGTAAGAAATGAAGTGAGACGTATGTACTTTCTTCTCTGCTGAAGGTAGGGCTACCAAGTACTTACAGTGAATCGGCCGGGGATGTATAGTTCTTGGTGGGAACATTCCCTTGGGGAAAACACAGGCGCTGCACTATCCTGTCACCCAGACATGACATGGGCATGTAGCCGAGCGACACTCTGGCAATGGGGCTGAAAACTTGATGGTACCATCGAGTTTCCAGCCCCATTGCCAGAGCGTTGCCCGGCTATGTGCCCAGCGTGCTTACGTCACATCTGGGCCACAGAATAGTGCGACGCGGCCGTGTTACATGCAAGAATGTTTTGGTGCGGAAGCATGTGTCTCCCGCCGATTCATAGGTAGGCACTTGGTAACCCTAACTGAAGGACCTCTCTCTAGACCACATTGGTGGTTCTGCCCTCAGGTGCTAGGATCACCAGGCTGCTTGATGAGCTCACTCTGGAGCAGGCCACGTAGAACTGTCCATTTAAGAAGCAGTCGTCTGTTAAGTCAACTCCTGCCACCTTCCACGAAAGTGATGGCCACTCTACCTGTTTTCCTGGATTGTTTTGCTCATATGGAGACTGTGTTGTTCTGAGCACCTCAGGGTGATCTTGCTGGTACTTGGCCTGTGCAGCTCAATGCACTGCAGGAGTACTATGTGCAAATGTCTTTGCCGCATTCCTAAGTAGCCTCCTCCTTGTAGCGTTGGTGTGTATGGTTCGACGTTTGCCAAGAGCTTTCTTGGGGACAGTAAGAGATGAGAGGTGTGTGTGGGGGGAGTTGGTGTGAGGGGGTGGTGATGTGGTGGACATTTCTGCAGGTTCATGAGGGAGGCGCACATCGAAATGGCTCCTAGAAATGTCCTTTACTATCTCATCATAAACATTCATTAACTCAATTGCCATGCTGGCTTTATTTGAAAAATGTCTATTCAGGACTCTTGAATAGCTGATTTCTGTAACTGTCCTCAACTTTCTGCAGTCTCTTCTAACTGTGTTTTTACCTCAGAACACTGAGATCCACAGCTGAGCAATCAGAGGGAGGTGGGTGCAAGTAGGCAGGTTTTACCTCAGAACTCTGAACTATACAATTGACCAATCGGGGGAGGGGGCAGGCAAGGAGGCAGCAGTCTGCCAGGCACATGGAAAATAATTGGGGGGACACATTTTACCCCCTTTCTCCCCCCTTAGGGGTCATGTTTCTCAGAAATCTCTTCATGGGGGGGTTGACGTCATGGTAGGAATGCACTCTCCTTATTTTGGGTTTCTCAGTGCAGGTGTTTGGCCTGTGCATTGAATTTTGGGGGGGGAAGGGTATACCCCCCCTTTTTTTTACAAAAATGCTTCTCATTTATGTTACATTTTAGAACTGGGACATAACTACGTATTCAAAACACCATCCAAGCAGTCAGATATTAAGCAAGTTCATATGAACCAGTTTTCTAGAACCCACATTGTGAGAAGTTAACCTAATAAAGGAAACCAGTTTTCTACAAATTTGGGGTATATTTCCATTGTGGGTGGGAGTGTGGCTAAGCTGGGCCAGCAGCACCGCTAAGGTGATCCTGCTGGGGCGGCGTTCCTGATGGATTAAAGTACCCTGCTCCTGCTCCTACACCTGGCAGACACCCACCTGTCTGGTGTTGGGGGGGATTGTGTTTAAAGGCATCAGGGAGGCTGGGCCAGCAGCAGGGCTAAGGCAATCCTGCTGAGCAAACCTTCCCGGTGGTTGTAAGCATCCCACCTCCTCTGGCAGGATCACTAAGGCATTACTGCTGGGGCAGGCACCCTGCAACTGCTGCTGCACCTGACAGACAACCGCCTGTTAGGTGTAGGAGTTGGGGGGAGTGTGTTAGATGCCATCAGAGAGGCTGGGCCAGCAGCATCGCTAAGGTGATCCTGCTGGGGTGGCATCCCTGATAGATTAAAGTACCCTGGCCCTGCTCCTACACCTGACAGACACTGGCCTGTCTGGTGTTGGGAGGGATTGTACTTAAAGGCATCAGAGAGGCTGGGCCAGAGGCAGGGCTAAGGTAATTCTGCTGAGCAAACCTCCATGGCGGCTGTAAGCATCTCCTCTCCTACACCTGAAAGGCAGCTGCCTGTCCAGTGTAGGAGGGGGAGGGGAGGAGTATTAGAAGCCACTTTGGAGACAGGGCTGGCAGGATCACTAAGGCATTACTGCAGAGGCAGGCTCCCTCATAACTTTAAGCACCCTGCACCCACTGCTGCACCTGACAGCCACCTGCCAGGTGTAAGAGGTGGGGGAGCATGTTTGAAGGCATAGAGGAAGCTGGGCCACAAGCACTGCTGCACCTCACAGGTGGTTGTTGGCCATTCCTGATTTCCTCAACTGTCATTAGCTCTCTGTAATCTCCTGTAACTGTTTTTTTTTTGCCTCAGAACACTGAGCTCTACACCTGACCAATCAGAGAGTGGGGGGGTGCAAGGAGGCAACAGCCTGGAAGCCACATAGGAATCAATGGGGGGAACACATTTTACCCCTTTTGACCCCCTTAGGGGTCCAATTTCTAAAAATTTCTTCTTAGTGAGCATCTACGTCATGGTTGGAGCCCTCTCCCCGAATTTGGTGTTTCTAGGTCCAGTAGTTTGGTCTGGGCGTTGATTTTATGGTGAGGGGACTTTCAGAGCCAGTTTGTTATAGTGGTTAAGTGCGCGGACTCTAATCTGGGAGAACCAAGTTTGATTCCCCACTCCTCCACTTGCACCTGCTGGGCAAGCCATAGTTCGGGCACAGCTGTTCTTGAAAAAGAGCAGTTTCTGTCAGAGCTCTCTCAGCCCCACCTACCTCACAGGGTGTCTGTTGTGGGGAGGGGAAGGGAAAGGAGTTTGTAAACCACTTTGAGATAACTTTGGGTAGTGAAGTGTGGGCTATAAATCCAATCTCTTCTCTCCTTCTTCTATATATATATTTTTTTATATATATATAGAAGTAGTTGAGGCAAACACAGCTCCAAACCACTGGTGGTAGGAGGTGAAATTATTGAAACATAACATAGAGTCCTAAGCCTGCGGTGGGTTCTCTATCAGGTTGACAAGTCCCTCCTGGCAACTGGTGGGGGATGGGGGGACTTACAAGGAGAAAGAGAAAGGCCTAAGCCTTATCACCAGCACTGCACAGGATGTGATGTAATCACAGCAGTGATGTGCAAGCGATGCTCTGATATTTGGGCAAAAAACTCTATGGTAGAAGCTGGTTTTACCATAGAGTTTTTGCAAAAATACCAGTCACCTAGACATCACTGGAGTGGTGATGTCACTTCCTGTGCAATGCCAGTGACAAGGCCTAAGCCTTCTTCTTTCTCCTGGTAAGCCCCCTGTCAGCCAGCTGATTGAAGGTTAGGGGTTGGGCCTTGCGGCAGGGGACCCCCTCCTCTACTAGAGGGTCTGGTAACCTTAGTTCTCTATGCCTATGCTGGGTACACTAAGCTCTCTACATCTATGCTGAGTGTTATGTACTGGGATTGAATCATTCTTGATTGAATCACCCCAGAGACTGGCTGAGCTTGGAGCACAAGAACAATAGCCTACCAGGATTCTTAAAGTAACCAATCTAGTAGTAATGTTATGTAAATAGCCTATCACTGGGAGTGGGGTGTGTTTGGGTGTGCCAACTGCATGCTATTTAACAGAGCTGAGGTTCTGGAGTCTTGTCTTGCTTTTGCTGAGATCACAAATACTCAGGGAGCGGTGGTGATGTCACTTCCTGTGCAATGCCAGTGACAAGGCCTAAGCCTTCTTCTTTCTCCTGGTAAGCCCCCTGTCAGCCAGCTGATTGAAGGTTAGGGGTTGGGCCTTGCGGCAGGGGACCCCCTCCTCTACTAGAGGGTCTGGTAACCTTAGTTCTCTATGCCTATGCTGGGTACACTAAGCTCTCTACATCTATGCTGAGTGTTATGTACTGGGATTGAATCATTCCTGATTGAATCACCCCAGAGACTGGCTGAGCTTGGAGCACAAGAACAATAGCCTACCAGGATTCTTAAAGTAACCAATCTAGTAGTAATGTTATGTAAATAGCCTATCACTGGGAGTGGGGTGTGTTTGGGTGTGCCAACTGCATGCTATTTAACAGAGCTGAGGTTCTGGAGTCTTGTCTTGCTTTTGCTGAAATCACAAATACTCAGGGAGCGGTGGCGCAGGCGGTAAGAGATGCCTGCACGTACAACTGGCCGAACAGCTTCAGCTGTTCAAGCCCCCCTTAGGGGTTAGGGCGGGATAACAAATCGAAGTAATAAATAAATAAATAAAGTTGAACTGATCTCTAGACTCGAGCCTGCCCATCCATGGAACCCACTATTTAACACTGAGTCTCTTTCTGGGGCATCAAAAGATACATCCAGACAATTCAGAGGAGCCTAAAGGAATGTGACATCATTGAGATATAGGTCCAATCTGCATTGGTATTTCGCACCGTTGTGCAAATGATCTCACATCGTCTCACAAATTTATGTCTACATTTGATGCCGCATCCACTCACCTGTTGTTTCATCTCAGCATCAGCTGTCTGCATCATTTTATTGCCATTTTGTAGTGACTCCAATGTCACTACGGCTTCTTACCACCTTATTTGAATGTGATTTTAAGGTGGTATAACTGCTCCTCCCCACCGTCAAGCCCCTGTGAGCAAAAAGCAGACAACTGGAGCTGAATTCTCCCCCCCCCCCAAAAAAATCTTTTCTAATACGCAAATTGTCACAAAGGAAACAAGTTAGCTGAAAATCCAGTTGTCTGCTTTTAAAAGCAGCCAAGGAAATTTTTTCTGCGATCCTATGGGGGGGGGGGGCTGGAAGCACGCCCACACCTGAACCATTTGTTGCTTCCTGGGGCAGTCTCCAGAACGCCCTGCCTAGCAACTGCTGTGTGTTTTGTGTTTTTTACTCAGCTTGTTCCATCTTTCCTGCTCCCCCTCTGCCTCCCCCTCTGCCAGGTCACCCCCTTTTACTTTCTATGTGTGTGGGGGGGTCACAGGTGCTATTTTCTCCCTGCAGCGCAGCGCAGTGCAGCATCCTGCCGGCGCCCCCTGGAGGCCGCTCCTCCCCCCTCTCTCGCGCACTCGCCCTAAACAGCTTGCGTCCTGATGCAGACAGAGGAGAGCTTTATACTGAGCCAAATGGGAAGCCTGCGCCAAAGTAGCACAGAACAGCTTTACATAGCAAATGCAGATTTGATCGTAGATGCACATTCGTATATATAGATTAGCTAGCTTTGAATCCAGTAGGACCTGGATATTATATTTAAACTTCTGTAGCTGGATCTGTCTTGTTGGGTCAAGTATGAAGTGTGTTGCTGCTTTTTCAATGCAGGTAAACACAGTGAACTGTGTAATGAGCTTGGATCGCTACAGTGTATGCTGCTCTTATATGAAAAGTAGACTGGGGAAAAACAAATATATCCCCTAATCCTGTAATGTGGAGATGGCCCTTAAAACTTTGCACAAGGAAGAAAGAAAAACACTGGCTTTTGAGGTGCAATATTTTGATAAGTCTCAATGAATTTTCCTTCTGTGTTTTGGATGAAACATTTCATGGCAATAGCATTGTTTTCCAGAGAAGAAAAATATGCATGGGGTTAGAGTAAAGCAGCTGCTGTGTAGAAACGATGGCTTAATATGCTGAGTTTTACTGCATATTTATTTCTTTTCATCCATCTGTTTTCACTTATTGTCTCTTGTTTTATAATTGGATGGTAGGAAATTTGGGGGCAGGGAACAATCTTTCTGTTATTTGTTATTACATTACTTTGTACAGTGTGATCCTCAGACCCAAAATAAATGTAGTCATAAATGTTCATATGTTTTAGTAGGATAACAAGTTAAATTATATGTGGTGGGAAAATATTTAACTAGATGTATTTCTCCCAACAGAAACAGGATGCTGGCTAAAAGGACCATTGGTCTCATCTAGCATGACTGCTCCTATGTTCTTAAGTGTATTTCTCCTGACCTTTGTGGTGAAATGAGTCTTCGCCCCATAAGTTACTTGTGTATGATATACAACCTGGGAAGAGAAATGCTTGATTTGCATTTTGTTAACATTCAGATGTTACCCTAAAACAGCCCCCATCAGGTAGCCAAAAGGCTGGAGATCAAATTCCAACTAGGTGGGGCAGGCACATAGCCTCCATGGAGACCATGGGGTGATGCCACCTCCCTAATCTGCCCTGCCTCCTCCCCTGCCCTTCTCTGACCTCACCCCTGCCAGCTTGTGCCAGCACACGCTCCTTGGGGGCCAAGCGCTCTGCCCAAAGCGGCCACCAGCGACAACGCCAATCGGCCCTGTAGCCAGGAATCCAGCAACCCTCCAGCCCCAATGGAGCGACCAGAAGCTTTGCTGGAACAGCCGAGGGCAGGGCCAGGAGGGATGTCCCCAGCCCCTGAAGTACGCCGGTAAACCAGGGATCGGCAGAGGCCCACCTACCTCAAAGATTTTGTCTCCTGGGGGAACCAAACTTTGGGGGGAGTGGTGTTATGTACTAACAAAGGACCACTCATGCGGTCAGGTGTGCATGTGGTCAAGCACAAGAGCAAAGCTTCGCCACCCAAAACAATAGACTCATAGGATCCTAAAACGGACCAATAGGTTAGCCCAGATCCACAAAGGAACATAAGGTTATTGGTGTACTGTAAATAAATCTATCACGGGTGTGGTGTGTGTTTGTGGGATGTGGTTTGGACTGACCCCCGGGTCCTGCTTCCTTGTCTCAGTTTTGCCTACTAATAAATTTATTAAGCTCCCCGTTCTTGGTCTCTGCTTCCCCACAGGAAACTTCTTAGCTATAGGGCTGAGGTGGGGGAGGATGGCAATTCAAGAATAGTGGAGAATAGCAATTGAGTAATACTGAACAACCACCAGGACAGAAGTCTCTCTCTCTCTCTCTCTCTCTCTCTCTCCCTCCCCCCCCCTTCAGCAATACACTCAGTCTTGCCCTGACCTGGACAGCCCAGGCAAGCCCAGTCTCATCAGATCTCAGAAGCTAAGCAGGGCCAACCCTGGCTAGTATTTGGATGGGAGACCTCCAAAGAATACCAGGGCTGAGAGGCAGAGGCGGGCTATTAAGCCAATTCTCTGAACATCCTCCATACCCCAGTAGGAGTTGCCAGAAATCATTATGACTCCCAGGCATGGGCACACATGTGCACATACACAACAATGAGCCAAAAAACTAGCATTATTCTACTAGGTATAAGAGGTGAGGCCTGATTTGCACATGGAAGGAAGGTGTGCCTTTCTGGAGCATTTTGCTTGGAATGTGAAGGGTTCTAGGAGAGTGTTTTCAGAAGTTCTGAGGAAATTGTGACTAGGGATGGGTACGAATCAGCTCACAAGCCAAAACTCAAGCTGAACTTGGCCTGTACAGGGCTCAGGAAGCAATGTTCAGGGAAGATGCGCTCCCCGAACAATTCCGAACTTTGGCCTTTTCAGTTTGGCTCTTCAGGTCTGTTCAGTCTCTCTCCACCAGGTGAGCTGTCTCAGGCTCTCTCACACTGCCCCTTTGAATGGGCTGTGCCAAGGACCCTGAGATAGCTGCGCCAGCAGAAAGGAGGGGGTGAAATGCCCCCTGAGAGGCACGTTACCCCCTTATTTAACTTTCTGGTTTTGCTCCCCACCTGTTTGAAGGGAGGAAGCAAAACCATAGGATTAAATGAAGTCCCTTCCCAGGAGATTCCCCCCTGAGAAGGGAGGGATCTCCCCACTTTCTCCTGGCTGCAGTGAGCCACAGCCAGGAGAAAGGGGGAAGGGAAGTCCCCTCCTGGGAGATTCCCCCCTCCTTCATTCTTGCCAGACAAGTTCAGTCCATGTTAGATTGATTCAGTTTGGTTTGGGATTCTGTCCATGGACCTCCATGGACCCCGAACCAAACCACTTTTTTTGGTCCATGCCCATCCCTAATTGTGACAGAGGATGTAGAAAAGACCAAGAATGTGACCTAGAGAGAACCAGCAGAAAAAGATAAAAATTTAAATGTGGCAATGTTAATATTATTCTGCTGACCTCTTGGTTCATTATCACAGAGATGCAAGCTTTAAAACCAGGAACAGAGGAATGTGTCTATCCCTCACTCTGTTTTTTCTTAAGACAGTTTTGTTTATGGTATATCTCTTCTATCTCTAATGAATGATTGGATTGGAATTACAATGGGCTAGATTCCCAAGGTTTGTCCCTAGATCCAAGGTAAACTGGAGATTTTGAGGTTAGCAAAACTAAAAGTCATAGATCTCTACTTGCTTCTGCTGAGGACTGCAAGAAAAGATTTTTATTTCTGTTGGGGGTGATGGAACAAGGCTGGAGACATGAACTCCTTGAGGTCTAGAGACAGTGAGCTGGGTAAATTCCACATTCCCAATATCAGAATGGTGGAGCCTGCAGGGCTAGTTTTATCTTAACCTTATTGCATAAGAAACTTTTGTCCTGCATTGTGTAGTACTTTCCTAATAATCAATTTAATGTGCAATAAAAGCCCTGCCATTACTCTTGTGAAGAGCCCAATATCTTTTTTCCCCTGTTAATATCAACCTACCTTTATTTTCCCCTCACTCTTCAGCTTTCCACCCCCCACACACCTGCAGCCTCTCCTGTGCTCTGAAGCCCTGACTGCTACGTCACATTGGCTGTCATATGGGGGCCACCTCAGCAGCATATAAGGATACAGAGCCCACCATTTTCTCCAGGGGAACTGATCTCTGCCATCTGGAAAGCAGTTGTAATTCTGAGTGATCTCCAGCCCTCACCTGGAGATTGGACACATTTTACCTCAGAAGAGCAAACTGTTTAGAATGTTAGAGGCAAAAGCCAATCAAGTCACATATGCAAATGACCTCTGTGTTCCGAGGCAAAGGCCAATGAGGCTTCATATGCAAATAACCTCTGTGTTCTGACTGGCTATGGGGGGGAGAGGAACAGCAAAATGTTTAGAATGTTGGAGGCAGGACTCAGGCAAAGCAGCCAGTGGATAGGGAGACCTTCTGAATGACAGATCAGAGAGCGAACTGATTTTGGAGCGCGTGGACTGTTCTAGAGAAGTGCCACCACCATTCAGCTTTTATTTATAAGGGAGATTTTATGAGCAAGGGGTTTTCACCTAACTGATAACCTAAGTAGGGATAGAAAAACGGTGCCAGGGCTCTTTTTGTAGTGGGAACTCCTTTGGATATTAGGCGACACACCCCTCATGTAGCCAGTCCTCCAAGAGCTTACAGAGCTCTTCTTACAGGGGCTACTGTAAGCTCTTGGAGGATTGGCTACATTAGGGGTGTGTCGCCTAATATGCAAAGGAGTTCCTGCTACAAAGAGAGCCCTGGTAACCTGGGGAGAAGTAGTGGTCTGTGTTTTTTTCCTTTCTCCTGGTATTTTCTCTCATTTTGCATAATCTTTTCTTCAAGGAAATTCATCTATGACTTTCTAATAGTCACAAGGAGTTTTTTTAGGTGGTTATCACAAAACAGACTTCTCCTGATATCGGAAGACACCAATCAAATACGATCTTTATTATGATTTCTCCATACATTCAAATGGTTGGTGTACAACCATTTACACAAAATGAGAGCGATTACTGGGACCTTGTTGGAGAAAGAAAATAAGACAAACCATGAGAAATTTAGTGGGATGTTTTGTTCTAGAGGGGCTGTTGTCTGGACTGCAGAAGATAATACTTGTGGACAATGTATACTAAGTGCACAAGTGTATTGTATATTGAGGAATTGTTAGATTATGCTTTGAAGTTTTGTAATTGGGAATATTGATTTATTGTACTTTGAAGCTTTGTAATTGGAAATGTGTTTAGAATGTTTTCTTGTTAATCACTTTGAACTTATGAATTGATGGAATTTATATATAACAGATACACATAGAACAAAATAGATAGCAAAAAGAGCTTTTAAACTTTCATAATAAATATATTTTATTAAAAGGAATATAGAATATAGTTACTAGGGAGCTAAACACAGCATTTCTTGTTACAGTAGAATAAGTACAACATATCTTCATGAAAGTGATTGGTGCACACCATTTAGCTGGTTTGTGTTTGGTGGGAATTTGAAGAGATGATAGAAATAGCAATTTAAAAACCCCACTACCATATCCTAAAAAAGCTTTCACCAATTGTATTCTGGGTTATAGTTATATCCCAAGCCAAATTCCAGTGTATTTGGGGGTAGGAAAAAAAATGCAAAAATGGTTTGTGGTGGCAGAAGACATTATATACACAAACTTCCGGAACCTAAAACCACACTTTCACATAAGGCAGGAAAAATGCATTCATCATTGTAGATGTTGTTTGTACCTGGAGTATTTCTGTACATTAAAAAAATGAGGTGGATGTTCTCCAGCTTATAAGGAAGGGCTATATCTCCTGCAGAGTGTATAAAAATGCTTCCCTGAAGCATTGTTTTCTAGGAATCGGGGGGGGGGGATTAGAAAAGTATCCCCAAATGCAAAACAGTAGGTTTCTGTGGCTGTTTTGTACCCAGGTACTCCCCCCCCCCCCCAAAAGAATATGTGTAATTGGTAAGTGGCTGCACTTTGGGAACACTGTTTACAAATACACAGATGACACTGTCCTAAAAGGAAATAGCTGTGGAGCACTTCTGCCAAAAATAGCATTAAGGGTGATAACACATCTCAGACAATATTAGTAAAGCAATTGCATTGGATTTCACTGCAACCTGAAGTGTGTGTTTTTAATAGGACCTTTTCTGCTTGGTTATCTGTCCTCTGTATGAGAATATCAAGATTTGTTGACACATTGTTATTAGCAGCAAAATGCCAGTGTCATTTATGCTGTGTAATTGTTCTCTTCTCTGGCTGCATCTTGATGACATGTGTACTATGTTGCATGGCAGTATTCTGTGAGGTGTTTCACCAATAAAGAGCAAAGGGATTACATTTTCAATCCGTTTTTATTCCACCCTTCCTCCAAAATGGTCAGAGTGGTGTGCATCCCCTGCCCATCCCCCCCCCCCATCCTTTTACAGCAACCCTGTGAGATTGGTTAGGCTGCGAAAGAATGACTCTCCTAAGGTCACCCAGTGAGCTTCATGGCTGAGTGGATCTTCTTCAGTCCTAATCCAATACACTACTACCAGCCTCAATCTCCTTCTGAAAAATGAGATCACAGTACAAGATTCTCACCCCTGTGTATAATATGGGGATAATAACAATGCTCTACATTGTAAGGTTGTTTTAAGCCACTCTCAACATCCTCCCTCCCCATGTAAAATATGGCAGGAAGCAATAAATTACCAGTTATTTATCTTCTCCTTGAACAGAATGCATTTGCCAGGCAATTTTGATTTTTTTAAAAAAACAAATGTTTTATCCCAACAATAAGACTTGACTGTGGAAGAGGATGAACCCCTGTCTTTACTTTTTGCTTTTTGTGGGAGATGGCGACATGCTGATGCCAAATCAAAGCAATGATGGATTTTGCCATTGTCTCCTAGGTACAACCGTCACTTTAACCATTAACAAAGGGGGAAAACATGGCATGAAAAGTAACCAGCAATTTCACAAAGGACTCTTGTACTTTTAGACTAAAGGTAAAGGTAAAGGTTCCCTTGCTCGAAAGCCAGTCGAATCCAACTCTAGGGTTGCGGTGCTCATCTCCGTTTCAAAGCCGAAGAGCCAGCGTTGTCCGAAAACATTTCTGTGGTCATGTGGCCGGCATGACTAAACACCAAAGCGCACGGAATGCTGTTACCTTCTCACTGAAGTGGTACCTATTTATCTACTTGCAATTTCTTGCTTTTGAACTGCTAGGTTGGCAGGAGCTGGAAGTAGAGACGGGAGCTCACTCCGTCATGCGGCACACTCAGGTCTCGAACTGTTGAACTACCGACCTTCCACAGCCTGCAGTTCAGTGCCTTAACCACTTGAGACTTCACACACTAAATTCCTCTGACTAGTTCCAGCTAATCAAGATGCTCTACATAGATCAAAACTACCCTCTAGGCACTGCCAGAAGAACTCAGGCAGGATATAAATGGTGAATCAGCAAGGGGGCCAAACCAATCACATATAAACTGCATGAAGAGAAAGGGAAAGAAAGAAGTATAAATGAGTTGACGGCAATGGGGAAAGGACAGGCTAGTCTCCTGGGACTGCCTTTCCTGATTGTGTGATTAGTAGCATTTTCAGGTTATAGAAGGGTGAAAAACATGCTTTGAAATGATGTATGATCTCTCTGCAACTCCTGTGGGGACTTCTGGAAAGTTTACTCAATGAGACCAACTGACTTCTCAAAGATCATCCCATCATGTTCACACAGAACTACTGAATCACTCTTTTGGTTGGCTGCCTCTTAGAATAAACAAGAAGGGGAGCCTGCAATACTCATGGGGGGGAGCTCCACGTGGAGGAGAAGGAAGCAGCCACAGGTGAGCCTTCTCTCCTTCTCCCCCGCCCCCCCCCGCACCAACAGCGAGGCCCGCGTGGCTCCCAGCCGCTGGGCCCACCAAGCCTTCTCCCTCCTCCTCCCCCCCCCCCCCGCCCCGGCACCAAGGCCTAAGCTCAGCCCGCCAAGCCTTCTCTTTCCCCCTCCCCCTCGGCAGCAGCGGCGAGGCCTGAGCTCAGCCCGCCATGCCTTCTCCTTCCCCTCTCCCCTCCCAGCGGTGAGGCCTGAGCGGCTCACATCCGCCGGCCTATCAAGCGTTCTCTCACCCCCTCCTGCCCCAGTGACAGCAGTGGTGGGACAGTTGCTAGGGTGTTCTCTGCACATGCGCAGAGAACACTCTTCTACTTTTAGGGGGATTTAAATATACCCTGTATACTTTTTCAACTTTTTAGATTTTTCTGCACATCTGGGGATTGCCCCAAATGTGCAGGAAAATCTCTTTGCCCCCTAGGTGCCTCCGAAAACAGTTAAACTCATATACTACAAATTACTCTTCCTAATTTATATTGTACAAGTGGAGACCTGCAAGAAACGTGCGGGATGGTTATCTCATTCATCACACCTTTTGATTCCTCTCCTCACCCCTTCCTCTCTCACACTATTTCTCCCCTCTGCCCCCCTTTTCTTACTCTCTATTTCTCCTCCATGCATGTGACTTCCTCTCTCTTTCTGACCTGTCATCTTTCTCTTTCTGCCTCCCCACTTCATCACTCTTTCTCTCTCTTTCTGCCACCACCCCATCATTCTTTCTTTCTGCCCCCATCACTCTCCCAGCCTTCTTCTGCTTCATCCCCCACTTTACAGAGCAGCAGCAGCAGTGGTGGCAGTGCTCCTAGCCACCCACCTGCTTCCTCTCCCCCCACAGCAGCAGTGGCAGTGGTCTGGGAATCACAACAGATCTCCCAGCTACAGAGATCAATTCAGCTTAAGGCTGCCAGCTCCAGGTTGGGAAATTCCTGGAGATTTGGGGGTGGAGCCTTGGGACAGTGAGGCTTGGGGTGGCAAGCAGCCGCAGCAGTGTATGATTCCATAGACTCAACCCTCCAAAACAGCCATTTTATCCCAGGAAACTGATCTGTGTCGCCTGGACAACAGTTGTAACTCTGGGTGATCTCCAGTCCTCACCTGGAGGCTGGCAATGGTGGTTCTCATGGAGGAAATGGCTGGAGGGTGGAGTCTATGACATTACACCAGTCCAAAGTTCCTTCCCTCCTCAAATCCCACCCTCTCCAGGCTCCACCCCTCAAATGTCCAGGAATTTCCCAACCTGGATTTGGCAACCCTATTTCCTTCCCACCCAACAGCCAACCTACCTTTATCTGCCTCTCTGTCTTCGGCTTTCCATCTCCACCCCCCAGCCTCTACCTAGGAAAATGACAGTCTTTCTCCACAGTGGGGACCAAAGCAGCTTTCATTATTCCCTCCTCCTTTTTATCTGCACAACAACCCTGTGAGGTTGGTTAGGCTGAAATATGTGACTGGTCCAAAATCACACAGTCAGCTTCCACTGCAAGATGGGGATCTGAACCTGGGTCTTGCAGACCCTACTTTGAAGCTCTAACTGCTGAACCTCACTGGCTTTCATAGGGTGGCTGCTGATGAACGGTAGCAAGCAGCCGAGGCTAGGTGA